>NC_060950.1:45900553-45920227 GCF_022045245.1 Lucilia cuprina | reverse complement strand
TACAAGGTCCCCTCCCGAAAATCATTTAAACGCTCAAAACTCATTACCTAATTCAGATATTTATACAAAATTTGCTACAAGTATTACTTTTATATACATAAATGTTACTTTAAAATTTTCTTCTGATCGGTCCTCAATTGGTCATAGCTCCCATACAAGGTCCCCTCCCGAAAATCACTTAAACGCTCAAAACTTATTACCTAATTCAGATATTTATACAAAATTTGCTGCAAGTATTACTTTTATATACATAAATGTTACTGTAAAATTTTCTTCTGATCGGTCCACAATTGGTCATAGCTCCCATACAAGGTCCCCTCCCGAAAATCACTTAAACGCTCAAAACTCATTACCTAATTAAGATATTTATAGAAAATTTGCTACAAATATTACTTTTATATACATAAATGTTACCTTAAAATTTTCTTCCGATCGGTCCACAATTGGTCATAGCTCCCATACAAGGTACCCTCCCGAAAATTACATTAACGCTCATAACTCGCTACCTAATTAAGATATTTATAGAAAATTTTGCACAAATATAATTTTTATCTACATAAATGTTACCGTAAAATTTTCTTCCTATCGGTCCACAATTGGTCATAGCTCCCATACAAGGTCCCCTCTCGAAAATCACTTAAACGCTCATAACTCGCTACCTAATTAAGATATTTATACAAAATTTGCTACTAATATTACTTTTATATACATAAATGTTACTGTAAAATTTTCTTCCGATCGGTCCACAATTGGTCATAGCTTCCAATTAAGAAAATTATTTTATTTTAACAAAATAATTTAAATCATAATCTTGAAGTATTAATAAAGTAGCCTTTATACACTCGTTGGTCATATTGAAAAATCCATGGGGTAAGGAAATTACACATTGTTTGCCTTTCTTAATATAAAAGGAGCTTTTAATAACGTCAAACCTGCTTCTATCTGCCAATCTCTGTCGTTTGCTTTATCGAGAATCTTCTCTCAAAGAGGATCATTGTATCCGCCCTATAATGTAATCTCTAAAAAAGCTTTAAGAAAACAACTCCCTCAAAGTCGTTTTTTACTATGCCCAACTGGCTCTGCGGCCAGATTGAGTATAACTGGCAAGTGGAAACAATGCTCCATAGGCCATGCTAGGATCATAGATCTTTTACCGAATAATCAGTTCAATGTTGATTATTGCATTCCGGTACCGTATCCAGTGCGAAAGTTCCGATACTATGTCTCTTCGGAGTTTCAAGAATATTACTTTCCGCCAATTAATTATCCCCGAGTGTAAACAGACGGATCCAAAACGACGAAAGGAGTTGGTGGTGGCATTTTCATTGAGGAATTTGGAACTAAATTCTCCTTCCGACTTAATGATGAATGTAATATCCTTCAGGCTGAAATATCAGCGATAATGAGGGCGTTAAATTGGTTAAGGTACTATCGGATATCTAACAGGGAAAATTTATACCATTAAATCCCTAACTAGTGTGTTTTCCTAATCTGTGTTAAGGGACATGGGTTTTCGAATGGCAATAGTATTGCTGACACCTTGGAAAGAGCTGGTACCATACTTAGCAGACTTGATATAGATCAGTTTTGCTGTATACCATACTTGCAATAAAGAAATAGATCAATAAAATCTGCCTCTGCACTGCTCGTGAAAAATTATCGCATGAACACACGTGCTCAATATTCAGAGCGCTGTGGCCACAAATGGATCCAAATAGGTCTAAATATCTTCTTGACCTCCAAAGACCGCAGCTAAATAGGCTGATATCGGTTATCACTGGCCATTGTAAATTTGGTAACCATGCTAGACGCATTTGTCTCCCATTCAACGATTAATGTAGGAGTTGTCAAAACGAGGATGAAGAAGTGACTATTACTCATCTTATCTGCAATTGTCCTGCTTTGGCGCAGACCCGTTCTCGGACAAACTTACTCCCATCCTCTCTTTCTCTTGCTACTATCTCTGTTCTACACTCTTTCCCTATCTCTCTTTTTCTTTTCTTACAGGTACTTTTACAAAGGGATTAACATGGACCCAAGTAAAGCCGAAATAGAAAACCTGTAATAACCTAACCTAAATAGAGGTTCAAAACATTTGTAGTTGCAAATAGACAAGATGTACTAGACCTAATACTTGTCCACATTATGAAAGACTGAAGACAAGAAATAAAAACTCCCTTTCTAAACAGAAGATAAGAAAGGAAAAACAAAGTCAAATCCTAGCATGTTGCATTTTCTGAGATATGCGAGTTTTAATATTGATTTTGTATGTGGGCGTGGCACCTCGCCCACTTTACATTTTGAAATAATGACATACACTGAGAAAATTTCAAGTCCTACCGTTTTGCAGTCTATAGACTTCAAACAAACATACAAACAATTAATTACACATTATTATACCCTTCACCTTCGTGAGAAGGGTATATATAAGTTTGTCATTCCGTTTGTAATTTCTATAATATAATTTTCCGACCCTATAAAGTATATATATTCTGGATCCTTATAAATAGCGGAGTCGATTAAGCCATGTCCGTCTGTCCGTCTGTCTGTCCGTCTGTTGAAATCAGTTTTTAGAGGACCCCAGATATCGGCGAGATCCGAATCTTCAATAATTCTATTAGACATGCTTTCGAGAAGATCGCTATTTAAAATCAACAAAATCGGTCGGTAAATAACGGAGATATGAGCAAAAATCCGAGACAACCTCTGAAAATTTCATCAAAAAATGTCATATTTTTTTCATGCTTTGTTAAAAAAGCAACAACAACACTGTATATTAGAAAAAGATGTACACGTGTGTGTGTGTAGAAGTATTTGGTTTTATTCAGCTGTGTATTTTTGTGTATGTTTGGATGCTGTTGGCGTCTTTGCTTTGTTATTTTTGTTTTTCTGTGTATTTCGTTATGTATATTTAGATCAAAGCTTGGAAAGAATGAATTCTATTTGGAATTAATTCTCTTATATTTTTAATTCGGCTTTAAATTTTTGAATGTATCATTCTTTAATATCATTCTTTGAATTTTAAATTCTAAAGATGAATTCCTAGGCTTTATATTCTATTGAATTAATTCCTAAGAGAATTCATTCTTTATAGAAATGAATTCAATGGAATGATCATTCATATTTGTTTAATTCCTTCTATTACAAATTGAATGAAAGAAAAAAATTTAATTCAATTTTTAATATACAGAATGCTTTTGAATTATAAAACAAAACTTTCATTCAATCTATTTCAAATTGAATGGTTGAAAAATTTTTAAATTCAATTTGTAACAGATTGAATTCAAACAAAATTTATATCATTCAGAGGGAATTTAAAAATCAATAGGAATTGTTGAAATTAATTCTAATTCAATTTGTAACAGATTGAATAAAAACAAAATTAAAATTTAAAAAATTTAAAATTTATAAAAGATGAGTAAAATACACTATGGTGAAGGGTATATAAGATTCGGCACAGCCGAATATAGCACTCTTACTTGTTTTTTATATATATTTTAAATAATACGGGATCTGCCAAGTCCCCCATTGAAAGTCGGCCCGTTATACTCTAAACGTTCAAATGAATGCAAGTTTTTTCAAATATAATTTGAAGATTCTGTCTTCAATAGTTTCTAAAATATGCGAATTTTTCTAATATATTTATATGATGTCTGCATGTTTTTCTGCAAAATGTTCAGATGAATATTAAAGTAATATAAGTTTCCCAGATAAATAAAATTTTGTATTTAATTCATATGGGAGGTGCCAAGCCCCATTGAAAGTCCTCCCGTTGTAATGTAAATGTTCAAATGAGTGTCAAAGTTCTACAAGTAAAGGGGGTTTTACATTACAATACTTTGAATTAATTCAGAGTTTCATTGTCTTTAATATATAATAAAATTTGTTGTCAAAATGTATTGAAGAATTTTCATTCGTGTATTATGAAACCTATTTTTTGGGTCTATTTTCAATTTCAAATTGATTATGAAGAGAATTATGGTGAAAAATAAAAGAAACTCAATTTACAAATTAAAATCCAAAAGAAAACTACAAATAAATTGTGTTTTTTGTAAAGAAATAGATTTTAAAAATTTTCTTAAAGCTTAACACATTTTAAACTACAAAATGTTTAATTTCCTTTATTCGTTGTAAATATTTAAATGATAAAATCTATTTAATCTATCTGACTTCCTAGAGTATTAAAAAAGCTTACCATGAGAATTTTCATGTTTTGTTCGCGATATTTTTATAATTTTCAAGATTCTTGAACAGATTTCATTTTCGTCAATTCTGACATTTTCTTTCAGGATTTTAAAGGAAATAATTGTAAACTGACCTCAAAATCATCTAAATATAACAGTTTTATATCATTTTTAAAATATTTACTACGAATAAAGGAAATTAATCTAATTTAGGTAAAATAATATACGGTACTCCTATTTTTTGAACAATCGTAATCGGATATGGATTTCGAAAAAAGTTAATACCAAAAAAACTAATGAACCTATTTACCAAATGACATTTGTATCTTAAACACTTATCAAATAAATATCGTGAAAAAATATTTGATTTCTTTAAATCTTTCCTTTTTAAATTAAGCTGCACAATTATTTTTCTGTCTCACTCCTATTTTTTTTTTTGAACACAGCTGTATGTGTATATGTGTATACATATTTTTTGCAATTGAAAATGCGGGTTCTTTCTTGTATAAATATTAATTAGTAAAACGAGAATATATAAATATCTAAAAATTATTTAATTTTTATACAAAGTAAAATTATAAGGCCTGTCAGAGAATTTCATTCCGATCGAATGTGAATTTCAGTATTTTTCTTCTTAAAATTTTTGAAGTGAAACCTAAGTACATTTATATAAGTTTAATTTGATATAGGTATTTACCAAAGTATAACAAGTAGTCCGACTCTCATATACAGGAAATTACTCTCTCACATCTACGAGTGTCGTGTGAATTCGACTCTCTTTTGAGAAATTTAAACTTGTCAAAACCCTCAAATGTTTAACTTACTTTTTTGGTCACTTTTAAGGATTGTACGCGAAATTACGGTTGTGCACAAAAAATCTGTAATTTTTAAAAATAATTTTATCTCACTTTTCTTACAAATTTTTGTTTAATTTTCCTAAACTGGAAATAATTATTTTTTTCTAATTATTGACATTTCATTTTTGTTGTTGAATTTTAATTTTCAAACAGAGGTTCAATTTTTAGTATTGAAAATTCGAACAAATTTAAAATTGTAACTTTTTTATAAAACTCTGTGTGTTTGGAATGCACCAATACATATACATTTTTGTTACTAACACATATTTAGAGTTAGGTACTTTTTCATTAACACATACTTAGAGTTAGGTACTGCTGTCAAACAGTCGGACTACTTTTGGTATTTACTAAAAATAAATTTATATTCGATAGCAATGTAATTCTGTGACTGCATAATTTTTAAAATAAATTACTTATGTAATATAAAACAGTAACATTCGAAAATTTGTCAAAATTATAAAAAGAATTATAGTAAAAAATAAAATAAATTTCAAATTAAATTCAAAGGGAAGCTTAAAAAAATTTTGTATTTAAAAAAAGTTTAAAGTTCAATTCATTTCATTACATTGCTAGCAACCAATTCTTTTTTAAACTTGCGTTTACTTCATTATTTTCTAATAGTTTTTTATATAATATGAATAAATTTTCATTAACAATTTTTGTTTTTAAAATTACTGTTGTTAATATATTATTGTACTAAAAATGAAAGAAAAAAAATTAAAAATTATGAAAAAGAACGGGATGGAAAAAACTAAATTGTTGATAGCAATGTGTTGCTGAATACAAAGTACCTTTATATGGCATCAACGTAGCATTACACAATCACAACAAAAATTTATTGAAATTTCTTCCCATACCCATAATTCAGTATAATCGGAATCAAATTCTTCTAATACAACCATAAGCAATTTTTCACTTATTCGAATACATGATCCATTTTTTCTTTTCAATATTTTTATAGTAAACGATTTAGCTTTGCAGTTAAAATTACCATACCAACATTTTTTGGAAATGCACTCAACAGAACGTATATATCTAGGAAAATAGTGTAGACCAAGGTCTATCCATGCAAGCTTAGAGGAGCATTCCCACGGTCGAGTTTTAAATACATCAGACTTTGCAATGGTGCGATCATTAAAAATATTTGTAATACGTATGCTTCTCTGTTTTAAAGTTGACTCTTTTTTTTTTTCGTAAAAGTTCACATGTTCCGTTTCCCATGCTGGAAAATCTCCTACAGATACAACATCATCATCAGCATAAAATGGTAATTCGTAAGAAGAGCGTTTGCTACTAGCATCATGATTAGATGTTGGTGGTTCAATGCTCATATAACGAGGATTAAATGCCTGTCCATGAATTTTGGTAAGTGATTTTGTAGATAATTGTTTGCAATAATTTGTAGATATTATTTTAAACGTAAATCCCATAACCAGGTACAATTGCAAAATATATTTCATTTGTTCTACTAAAACAGAACTTTTGAAAACACAATATTCCCAATTACTTCGTATTTCAATTACAGAGTGGCCTACATATCTGTATTTAAAGTGTATTTATTAATAAAGTGGCAACAATAATTGCAACAGCCACAAGCAATTGTTTCTATATTCAGCAACCGGTATGATAACAATTGTCTGTTGTTTTTGTTAAAGGGTTGTCAAAATTTTTCTGTGGTTTTTGTTACTTTTATTTAAAAAACCCAGCTGTGCTATATCGTTACCAGGGATGGAAAAGGGGACTTTGTTTAAGTATCAAAAAATATTTCAGAGGGTACTCTTTTGGATCTCAGTACTAAAATGTTTTTTGCTAAAAGTTTGTAATTTCTGAAACACATTTATAATTAACATTTTTAAACAGAAGTCGAATGGGCATTTTATGTTGATATGGTGAAACTTTGTCCGTCCCTCAATGTTAAAAAACACAATTTCTTGCTCAGAAAATGAATGCATGGTACTTCTACGCTACCATACAAATATTACCACGACATTGTACTTTATAAAAATATTATATTTAAACAGTCATGATACAATTTTTTTATATTTTAATAAATCTGGTATTAATGAAAATCATTTGGCCTTATACAAGGATGAATTTAGAAATTCAACTTAACGGTAATAACACAGGACGAAATTTTCAACCTAGTAATAAAAGTATACTTTTCTAAAGCCTTTATTTTATAAAGCTAAAAAAATATACTTTCAGATGGCATACAACATTTTACATATAAAGTTTTTTGGCGCTGCTATATAAATTAATATAGTAGCGATATCTCTTGTTGTACAATAGTTAGTTAGTTAATTTGAAAGGAAGATGTATACACATCAAATCCGAAGAAATACACCTAGGCCTCTATCGGGCCTGTTGTGCGCTCCAGTGCCACGGGTGGGAATCGAACCCACCACCTTCGGTCTACCAGACTAGAACACTAACCACTAACCTACCGGAGGCCACTTGTTGTACAATAACATCCACAACAAACACATGTATTTTGTTTTTGGAATAATTCAAGATTGTGTCAAAATAAAATTTAACAAAAATTTCCTTTAACAACAATGTGAACAAAACATAAATCTTACTTTTAAGTTGAAAATAAAGATTTAATTATATAATCATATATTATACAATTTATAACACTTTTAAGGCACTTTAATTGCACCTTTTCAACATTTCGCAAATTGTTGACAAATAGCAAAACACAATTAAACAAGTAAGAGTGCTATATTCGGCTGTGCCGAATCTTATATACCCTTCACCATAGTGTATTTTAAACATAATTGATCTTACAGTCTTGTTAATAAAAACATTAAAAAAATTTGAGTCGATTTAAGCCGAATGTTTCGGCGGCGGCTCAAGCAACTAAATATAGTTTAGCGGCGGCTAAGCTCCGACTAGAAGCCGGTCGACTTCGACCTCTGATTCATTGCTGGTAAACATTGACGAGACGTAGATTTTGTTTTTGTTTAGCGTAAAAAAAATTGTTTTCAAAAGCACTTGGGAAAAATTTGTGTTAGTTTTAAATTTCAAACTTAAATTATTCGCATAAAAATTATTGTACAATAACTCACAATTTACTCTCATATAATTGAAAACGTTTTAAATACTTTTTTCTATTCATTAAAAAATATATTTGCAATACAAAAGGGAATATTATTTTATTTTAACAAAAAATGCAAATCATATTTTTTTGCTGTGTATTTTTTGTATGTTTGGATTCCAAACAAAACAAAAAAATACACAGCTGAATAAAACCAAATACATCTACACACACACGTGTACATCTTTTTCTATATTCAGTGTTGTTGTTGCTTTTATAACAATTTTTTGATGAAATTTTCAGAGGTTGTCTCGGATTTTTGTTCATATCTCCGTTATTTACCGACCGATTTTGCTGATTTTAAATAGCGATCTTCTCGAAAGCATGTCTAATAGAATTATTGAAGATTCGGATTTCGCCGATATCTGGAGTCCTCTAAAAACTGATTTCAACAGACAGACAGACGGACAGACAGACAGACAGACAGACAGACGGACATGGCTTAATCGACTCCGCTATCTATAAGGATCCAGAATATATATACTTTATAGGTTCGGAAAATTATATTATAGAAATTACAAACGGAATGACAAACTTATATATACCCTTCTCACGAAGGTGAAGGGTATAAAAATGGCGACATAAACAATGTTAACAATTTTCAAAACCAACTTTGACAACTGATTTCATTTATCTAGTTAAAAAATATAGTCAGCTGTTTAAGTGATGCTACTTTATTAATTTACTTTGGTATCAAATAAAACTCGGGTATCATGGTACTTTTGAACATTAACTAGTATCCAAAAAGTAACATTGTACAAAATTTGCCATCCCTGATTGACACTGTATTAAAACATTACTCCTATGTTTACACGTGCAAATAATTTTGTGAAAAACCATGTACATTAGTGAGGCCCAATATGTATGTGATACACTTTTATTGATATTCACATTTGATTTCGACACATATTTTGAACAAAATTATAGATTTATGTATAATAGAAAAAAGATATTATATTTCAATAAAAACATTAATTATTGTTTTCATTGAAATAAAAAATAAACAAGTAAGAGTGTTATAATCGACTATGCCGATTTTTACACACCCACCATCAAACCGTATGCCGTATGAAATTTTCCTCTATAAACATTAGGTTGATATTTGAAATAGCACTTAAGTCAATTATGGACACATCCCTTTCAAATTTACCAAATATTAATTTTTAAAAACAAAATATTTTTTGTAAGATATATATACAGTGTCTCTCATAAGTATTCGAATTTAGGTATAATATGAAAAGAAACGAAATTTAATAACATATTTTGTATGCAAAATTAATAAATTAATTTGTTAAATTCACTAGACAGTCCTTAGCTTTGATATCACGCTTTTTAAAACTTAAAAAATTCACATTTACTTAAATTAATTTAGCTTTTTTTAAAAAAAGTCCATAAAATTACCTCACAAAAGTATACGAGTTTTTTTTGTATTTCATATTTGATTATATTATACGAAACATAAAAATTAGAATCGAATGTTTTTTTGCTAAAAATTGTTTTAAGGGGTAACTATCAACCGAATGGATATATTTTTGGAGCACTTGGCCCACAATTTTGGAGCATTTCTACCATCTTTTCATATAATATCATTAAAATTACGATTTTTGACCATATTTGCCATTTTTTCTCTTTTTCCAGAGATAAAACCAAAATTTAATATTGGGATTTAATAGATTTCTTCAGGTATCTAAAAATAATAATCTTTGTTATAAGGATCTGTTTTTAAACATTCCAAGATATATTTTTGGTATCGTTCCTCTGTTTCTAATTGAATTATCTGGATCTTAAGTCCCTTTTCGTACCACTAGGATCGACAAAGTTGGCTAGTATATATAATTGTAGATATTAGCATTAATATATTTTAAATTTTCAAGACATCGTAGCGGTGTACAACTCCAAAACATGCCTTAACAAAACGTCATCCTATACGGTAGATTTTAGTTTTTACTACTCATAACATTCACGATTATGTAGCCCATTACAAAAACACTGTATGTAAAAAATTTTGGGCTTATTTTGATCATAGTAGAGAACATTTAAACAGATATCAATATTTTTGAGTTAGACCATAATGATATGGTGACATTCAGCCTAGAGGCCATTGGTTATAAAAAGAATAATTCCACTATAATGAATGGCGTTTCTTCGAGGCATACTTTGGAGTTATAAACTTTCACAATATATTGAAAACTTAAAATGTATAACAGCTGATATCTAAAACAATATATAGAAGACAAGTTTCCCCGAAAATTTTTAACCCTAGTAATGTAAAAATGGACTTGAGTTCCAATAAATTGAATTAGCGATAGAAGAATGATTCCAATAACATATCTTGGAACGTTTAAATACAGATTATTGTAATAAAAAATATTATTTTTAGATACACCAAGGGGTATATTAAATCCCAATAACAAATTTTGGTCTTATCTCTGGGAAAAAGGAGAAAAAATACAAATATTGCCAAAAACCGCCATTTTAATGATATTACATAAAAAGATGGTACAAATACCCCAAAATTGTTGACCAAATGGTCCAAAATTATATCGATTCGGTTGATAGTTACCCCTTAAAAAAATTTTTAGCAAAAAAACCATTCGATTCTAAGTTTTGTGTTCCGTATAATATAGTCAAATATAAAATACAGAAAAAATTCGTATACTTTTGTGAGGTAATTTTATGGACTTTTTTTTAAATAAATCATACTATTTGAATATGTTTAATGTACACATTATATTTTTTTCCGTGTCGGTTCATTATTAGTCATAGCTCCCATATAACGTCACTTCCGAAAATCACTTAAACTCGTATACTTAATTGAATTATAAATTTATCAGGATAAAATTCGACTTGAATATGTTAAATGAGGTCCACTTCCAAAAATCACATAAACGCAAATATTTCATTGATTAAATAATCTATTTGGATTAAATCGACACTTCCGAAATTCACTTAAAAGCATATATTTCGTTGAATTATTAAGTTATCGAGATAAAATTCAACACAAATATGTTTTGTATATACGTAACCATTCTACCAATTTTTTCCGGATAGGTCTATTATTGATCATAGCTCCTATATAAGGTCCAATTCCGAAAATGACTTAAACACACAAATTTAATTAATTAATAAGGCAAATGGGTAAAATTTAACTTGAAGCTAATATGAATGCACATAAATCATAATACGATTTTTTTTATTTTGTCCATAATTGGTCGCAACTCCGTATAAGGTCCATTTCCGAAAAATACTTAAACACAAATTGACAATCAAAGTTTTTGGGATTAAATTTGATATAAATTCGTATTTCTGAAAGTCTCTGAATACCACATAATTCACTAATAAATGCTAAAATGATTTCGAACTGACCTAATATTGATCAATTTTGAATGGCTGGCTGTCCATGTAAACTTTGCGCAAGGTACAGGTCGCGATTTATACGATAATTTGATGAAAATTTTCACACACTCTTTTTTTGGCCCAAGGACTAAGCCAAAATCGGACCATTATCGCCTAGCCCCCATACAACCGTACCTCCCGAATAAGGCCTTTGTGCTCATAATTATGTTAAATGTTGTATTATGTCATCAAAAGTCAGCAAACTTAGTTTTATAGAACATAGAACGAGGCCCGGTCATTATAAGTGATCGTGAATTCCTCTACTAACATTTATAACGATTTGAGCCCTCTTGTAAAAAATCTCTTTTTTTTTGCTAAAAATAAGTAAAAATATTCCGGAATGAAGTTAAACAAGTGAGAGTGTAATATTCGGCTGTGCCGAATCTCATATGCAAAACATCGAAACGTCTAACATGTACCGTAAAAGCAATGCTCCCCTATAAACATCAGGGTGATTTGCGTCAATTATGAACCGATACTCATGAAATTGTGTCAAAGATTTCATTTTGTAAAGAACCTGTTGATGTCGAAATTCATCGCAATACTCGTATTTTAATAACCAAAACCCTTTTCTGAAGGGAACATTTTATAGGAGCTAGGGTCAGTTAGACCAGTCCTCAATAAATTCGTAATGAAGAATTATGTCCCTAAAGGGCTCTTCAGACGATCACACTTTAGGTACGACCAAAGCTTGAAATTAATTCCCTTATATTTTTAATTCGGCTTTAAATTTTTGAATATATCATTCTTTAAAATCATTCTTTGAATTTTAAATTCTAAAGATGAATTCCTAGGCTTTATATTCTATTGAATTAATTCCTAAGAGAATTCATTCTTTATAGGAATGAATTCAATGGAATGATCATTCATATTTGTTTAATTCCTTCTATTACAAATTGAATGAAAGAAAAAAAATTTAATTCAATTTTTAATATACAGAATGCTTTTGAATTATAAAACAAAACTTTCATTCAATCTATTTTAAATTGAATGGTTGAAAAATGTTTAAATTCAATTTGTAATAGATTGAATTCAAACAAAATTTATATCATTCAGAGGGAATTTAAAAATCAATAGGAATTGTTGAAATTAATTCTAATTCAATTTGTAACAGATTGAATGCAAACAAAATTAATTCATTCAGAAGGAATTTAACATTCTATAGGAATTAATTCATTAGAGAATTAATTCAACTGCATCGAAAGCTTTAAGAATTAATTCTAGGAATCTAATCAAAGGAAATGAGTTTGAAGAATTTTTAATTCTTTAAAATATAACTCAATTTCAAATAAAGAATTAGGGAATGAATTCTTTCAGAGCTTTGGGTACGACAAATCTAATGAAAAAGTAAAATAAAATTCCATCCGTATAACAAAAAAGAAAATAAAAGTCGTATGATTTATATTGTTTGTGTTTACACGATTGGTATAAAACAAATAGAAAGTCAGATGGAAACAGCTGTTTCACTAAAAAGGATTTTATATGAGGGGTATGATCAATTATTGACCTATCCTCAATTTTTGACGATTAATCGCTCTAATAAATGAAAATTGACAAATTTCAAATAACGAATAAACCGATTAATTTATATCATTTAATCGATTAAGAAAAACTTGTTATTTAACAGTAAAATTAATATATATTAATATATATAAATTTAGTTTATTTGTAATGAATTTTCTCTCTGTATTAATTTAAAGTAATTTTCTACAATGAAGAATATTTATTGGATGAATAAAATATCAACCTTTCGCATAATAACCAAGTCGTGTTTTTTTTTATGGTCTACTTCTAAAGCTAATATCTTGAAAAGTATAAAGTGTTACTTGTTGAAAACAACGTTGTGATAATAGTTAACTGCTCTTACATTTATATTGTATAAAATACAATACATTATTGTGCCTATTGTGTTATAATTATTAATATAAATTAATTTTATTTATTATTTCCAATTAAACAATAACAGCTGACTGATCTTCACCACACTTTGGCGAACTTTAATGATCAGAGTTACCACATTGCTAATATAACTTAATACAGAGTCGTATTATTGATAACATCTATTCTACACTGCGGGAAAATCTTAAAAGTCGAATACACCACAAGCACCAAAGAGACTCCGTATGAATCATAAAAATATTTCTAATAATCCAAATCGTTTATCTCATGATACCCCTCGATTTATGGAGTTAATGGAGCAAAAAATACATCAAATGTCTCTACAAATCTCTGCTGAAATTTCCTTTAAAATCTCTACTCAAATTAAGGAATCAGAGGATCGCATTTTATCGAAAATTGATGCTATTGATGTTAAATTGTGCGCAGTTTCAGACAGAGTCAGTGAACTTGAAAAAACCATACCGGAAATATTTGATTTAAAAGAAAAAGTTGATAAATTAAAATTGCTTATTCCATTTCAGGATAATGGGAACTTATTTAACGTTTTTGAAAATATTTGTTCAACTAT
This sequence comes from Lucilia cuprina, assembly GCF_022045245.1. Lineage (NCBI taxonomy): Eukaryota > Metazoa > Arthropoda > Insecta > Diptera > Calliphoridae > Lucilia > Lucilia cuprina. The sequence continues at coordinate 45,906,226 of NC_060950.1, read as the reverse complement.
TGAATTCCCTGTTCCTAATATATTAAACTTGAAACGTATTTATAACTTTAAAACTAAACACAACAAGGTTGATCCAGTTATCAGTTTGAAACTCTCTTCATCTCAAGATAAAAATATTTTTTTAAAATCTTTGGCTGACTTTCGCATGAGAACTAAGGATTTGCTTCGTTTGAAACAAGCTGGTTTTCAGTCTGAGAAACCTATTTACATTAATGAGGCACTTGCCAGGGCAAATCATAAAATTTTAACTGAGGCCGTTAAATTAAAAAAGAAAAAGAAGTTATGGTCAGTTTTTACCCGTCGTGGCCGAGTCTATGCGAAGAGGACCAGGGCTGATACTGCATTTCCAATAGTGGACTTTAATCTTTTAAATACATTGGATTCGACTACCTCTGTCAACAATGATAATTGGATTCAACAATAATAATCAAACTAACTTACAAATCCGTAATAACCACCTTATGACTTTCCTTTTTATTAGGATATTTTTCAATATTATACCTATTAATTTTAAGTTTTTAATATTATTTACCAAATTGTACAAGTTTATCTTATTAGATGTCGCGATATTTAAAGAAAACACATCTGATGGGTTCCTACAATATCCTACCAGTTTCTCAGTTTGTACACACTCTATGATACGTATTCTTGGTAAACAGAGAGAAGGGCTAAAAGTATGCCACATAAACGCACAAAGTTTAAGTGGTAAAATAGATGAATTTAGGTACATTTTCGAAAATTCCGGAATTGACGTTATATGTATTCCTGAAACTTGGTTTAAATCTAATGTTGGAAACTTTCTTGTTAAACTTGAGGGTTTTAATCTTTTTCGCGCAGACAGAGATGATAAACATCGTGGGGGTGGAGTTGCCATCTACGTTAAAAATATTTTTCGTAGTCGTGTTGTAAATGTGCATTGTTCTGCTAATAGTACGGACTATGACTTCTTATTACTCGAAATCAAATACGATAATCGTAAATGTTTAGTGGGTGTTATTTACAGGCCATATAAAAATATTGACTTAATGCCAATTATTACTTATTTGGAGGAGAATTCCTTGGTTTATAATGATATAATTTTAACAGGGGATATGAATTGCAACCTATTGGAGGATACTTCTCTTAAGAATATATTTTTGCCAATTGGGTTACATTATGTTAAAACTTCCACGTCTACTCATTTCACATTGAGCAACAGTACTGTCCTTGATGTATTTTAATTCAACAATCCTGCCAAAATACTGCTGTATGACCAAATAATGTCTTCAAATTTCTCAAAACATGACCTCATTTATCTAATCTACGATTTTCCCTTTGTGATGATAATAGTCCTTAAAGTATATATTTTCGTGATTATAAAAATTTAGACTATTATGCTCTTTCGTCGAAATTGATACTCTTCATTGGTATAACATTTATAATAACAGTGATGTTAACAAACAAATAGAGTATCTCAATGAAGTAATTCTATACTTGTTTGAAAAATACATTACTCTCAAAACTAAAATAGTTAAATCTTCCTCTAGGCCGTGGTTCAATATAAATTTATGCAAGTTATTAGAAAAAAGAAACCTTGCTTATGAAAAATGTAAACGATATAGAACCCCACAAACGTATGATACTTTCAAATCAATTAGGAAAACTGTTATTCAGGCTATCAAAAAATGCCAAGAGAGAATATTTTAATCGAAAATTTAACACAGATATGAATACTAAAAAAAATATGGCGAGAGATTAGGAAATTAGGCTATAAGGATGATTCAAAATAAACCAATCTTTCCGAACTTGAATTGAATCAACTAAATGTACTTTTTCAACTCAAAATACCCCCCTAACTTCACAATCCTACTATGATAATGTCTTAATACACAATTTTGGTACAAAATTTAATTTTCAATGTGTTAATCAAGGAGATGTTTTAAAGGCTTTTCTGCTTATTAAATCTAACTTTGTTGGTCTCGATAGTATATATATATTGGCGGCCAAACATGCCCTTGCGGGCAATGTGTTATTCTCACTTATACACACGCAATACAAATATTCTCAGCAACAAAACAAACTATACATAAAACAAAAACAATTTAATTTAGTGGCTCTCTTTATGAAATGATACACAGAGAATATTTTCAAAAGCCATTACAAATTAATGTATGAATACTTTTTATAGAAAGATCTATTAGCCATACATATGTATAATTATTTATTTTTATTTGTTCAAGCAATTAATCGCTTAAATTGTAACGATTAAACGATCGACTGTTAATTATTTGAGTACCTATTAGATACATTTAATATATAAACAAACTATAAACATATATCAATACATCAAACTTTATACAATCATATCATCACATCAACACATTTTTTGATATAAAAATAAATACTTTCATCAACGGATACATACAACAATACATACATCTCTTCCGTTATTCATTTATAATATGTACTAATAATATGAATAACACAAATATGTACAAACATAAAATTTTTTCAGTGCAAAACACACATATTTTCATTTATGTTCTCTTTCCCTTCAAACATTTAAAAGAGAAAACTATTGCGCATCACCCCAGACGACACGTCAGAAACACTTCTGGACGATTGTCAGACAAGAACGCACATTTTACAAAAACAAAATACATTGATTTCGAATTTTCGTCTTCTAGAAATATACTTTTAAGTTAAGATGATAGTTAGAAGAGTGAATCCATTTTGCTTAAACAAAAAACCATGTCTGTTGATTTTTTTTCATCTGGAAGTATACGTTTTAGTGACTTTTGTATGAAATTTGGGTGAGAACACACATTTTACAATAACAAAATACATTGTTTCCTAATTTGTATCTTCTTGATTTGTATGTTTATGTCACTTCTGGAAGACAGTTTGAAGAGTGTTCACATTAATGTTGTATTTTATTCATCTGGAAGTGTGGATTGTAGTCACTTCTGTACAATTGTCAGACGAGAGCACACATTTTACAAAAACAAAATACATTGATTTCTAGTTTTCGCCGTCTGGAAGTATACTTTTAGATTACTTCCGGATGATAGTAAGAAGAGTACAAAAACAAAAACATATAAATACTCAATTTTTTAGCGTAAAAAAAATAAATAAATAATGCAGAAATTTTGCTAAGTTCAGTGATGTTTTGTGTTTTGTTCAGTCATGTTCAGTTTTAATTATTCATCGTAAAACTTAAATGAGTTATTGAATTTAATGTTCATAGAAAAATAGTGTAATTAAAATATTGTGAATCTTAAGTAATAAAAAACAAAATGACAGTGTTGTGTTAAAAATCAACTGTTAATAAACATTTAAGAAGGTTTTCTTAATTGGCGAAGTGTATTAAATATTGTAACGATTCTGTCATAAGGTGGTTTGTTTATGAGAACGATGCTACCTAATATTACGGCCGTGCTCGTCGGTGGGGGGGTGAGGTGTGTTCTCATATCAAAAAAAAAAAAAAAAAATACTATAAATGAATCAATTACATAGACTTTACTTTAGGTAGCTACTTAAATAAATGATCCACAAAGTCAAGAGATGAAGAAGATGCGGTAAAGGTATTAGTGTAGCTGTTGATGGTATTTGCTACACTCTTCCAAAGCCCTCCATGCTGACAAATATTAGAGTTGATTGTCAGCCCAATAAAAATAAACAAAAAAAAAATTAACTAAATCAACCTAACCCATACCCTTGACTTAACTTTTCATGATAATAAACAAAATTTATGATTTCATATTGAATATTAAAGATTAAATAGTTAGTTTAATTATTTAGAATTAAGTATAATCACCAAAAAAATAACCGATTATAATAAAATCCGGTCACCCTATTTCTAATTCTGAATAATATTTAACACCACGAAAATTGAGCTTGATGAAGACTTGTAAATAAATATTCAATCGTAATTAGTTTGTAATAATGTTGTAGTTGAGTAAAAAATTGGAACTATCCATAATAATCAGTTTACTAATAGGTATATATATGACCAAATGCCTTGAGAGATTGTAAAAGAAATCCTCATCAGGTCAGATTTCAAGATGAACACTTTATTATTTATTATTATTTGACCCATAGGTGGTTCAAGTGAAGTTGTTGGAGCTTTCGATGTCTTGCACGAAGAACAATTTAAAACATAATCTTTGACATCGGCGACTAATTTAGGCCAGTAGAAATATTGTCGAACTCGATGTACAGTTTTGGCAATACCACCATGAGCTGCATTTGGAACATCATGAGCTGAGAAAATAACGTCTTTATATAACTCTCGAGGAACATATAGTTTCCAATTATCAGATTCGTCGAGGTTTCCTGAGGTAAAATTTGTCCTCTTGTATATAAATTTGTCAACTACACGATAATCAGATAAATCTGATTTAGAGAATTCGTCACGCAATGTCGTATAATCAGGTGAGTCAAAGGCTGGTGAATTCAGATCAATAGAGGGTAGTATCTGTAAATCGATTTCGGCAACCGTCTCATCATCATCAAAGGCACGCGACAAAGCATCTGGAACAACATTATCTTTACCTTTTCGATGTTCTATGGTAAAGTCGAAACCTTGTAATTTCAGGGACCATCTTGCCAATCGACCAGATAAATCTTTTTGTCTCATGAGCCATTTGAGACTGGCATGGTCGGTGATCACCCTAAATTCATGACCCTCAATGTATGCCCTAAACTTTTTTATTGCCAAAATGACAGCCAAACACTCCAGTTCCGTTATGGAATAATTCCTCTGGGCCTTGTTCAATTTTTGGGACATGAATGCAATTGGCCTTTTGAAGCCATTATCGTCCAGTTGAGCTAGAACAGCTCCAATACCAAAAGTACTAGCGTCACATTGGACTATGAAGGGTTTATTAAAGTCCACGTGTACCAAAATGGGTGCTGATGTCAATTTGTTTTTAATTGTCTCGAATGACTTTTGTGCCTCGTCTGTCCAAACGAATGCTTTTCTTTTCGACAACAATTCTGTCATAGGAAATGTAATGGTAGCATAATCATCGATAAATCGACGGTACCATCCGGACATACCAAAAAATTGTCTGAGTTGTCTAACAGTTTTAGGAACCGAAAATTGGGAAATTGCCTTAATTTTACCGTGATCCACTTTCAATGCACCTTCACCAACGACATAACCCAAATATTGGACTTGACGTAGACAGAGACTACTCTTCTTCACATTTATTGTCAAATTGGCTTTCCGAAGTTGTGTCGCCACCTCCTTTAAATGTTTTAGATGTTCGTCAAAGTCTTTCGAAATTATCAGTAAGTCGTCCAAGTAAACGAAAACGTTCGTCTTTAAATTATACGGAATGACTTGGTCCATTAGTCTACACATTGCACAATCCAAACGGCATTCTTGTAAATTGGTACAAGGGCCGATTAGGGACTGTGAACGCTGTCTTCGGTCTTGAGGTTTCGTCCAATTTGATTTGCCAAAATGCATCTTTTAGGTCCACTTTGGAAATATAGTAAATAGGAGGAAGTCTCGAAATTAGTCCGTCTATGTTGGGAATGGGATATGCGTCCTTTTTCGTATCGGAATTTAACTTTCTTCTGTCCAAGCAAAATCGTACTTTTCCTGGTTTAACAATTAAAACACCAGGTGATGACCAAGGAGATGTCGGACATTCTTCGATAACGCCTAACTGTAACATGCGATCT
>NC_060950.1:45860709-45900453 GCF_022045245.1 Lucilia cuprina | reverse complement strand
AACTAACTATTTAATCTTTAATATTCAATATGAAATCATAAATTTTGTTTATTATCATGAAAAGTTAAGTCAAGGGTATGGGTTAGGTTGATTTAGTTAATTTTTTTTGTTTTTTTTTTTCATTGGGCTGACAATCAACTCTAATATTTGTCAGCATGGAGGGAGGGCTTTGGAAGAGTGTAGCAAATACCATTAACAGCTACACTAATACCTTTACCGCATCTTCTTCATCTCTTGTCTTTGTGGATCATTTATTTAAGTAGCTACCTAAAGTAAAGTCTATGTAATTGATTCATTTATAGTATTTTTTTTTTTTTGATATGAGAACACACCTCACCCCCCACCGACGAGCACGGCCGTAATATTAGGTAGCATCGTTCTCATAAACAAACCACCTTATGACAGAATCGTTACAGAGATTTTTGGCGCCCAACGTGGGGCCTCAGTTATCGTGTTTTATTATAATATTCTTGTGCAATTTTCATCCAGATGCTGAGGACTCTGAATCTTTTGTGGGTAATGATTTACACAGTAGACTCTTTTACTAGCTTCTTTTCACTTTTCATTAAACTTTTGTTACATTATTTTTCGCTGTGGACTTAATTGTTTATTATGGTTATGATAATCAATTCCCGGTCTGATATTTAGTGGGTCAAAAGTTTATCAGGGTTTGGGTTCGAACTTGAGAAGTTGTTCTGGTGGTTATCGGATTCAATCCTCGTTTGAAACTTTCCTTTTTCTTTCCTTCTTCTAATTCTATACTTTTTCTTCAAAATTTAATTTTCGTAGTTTGATCTTTTAGTTATATGGACTTAAAGTATCTGATTTTTTTTATCGGTTACCTTCCTATAACGTAAAAATCAATCCCTAACTTCTCTCTCTAACACTATCTTTATTTTCTTTGCGGTATGGAAAGGTTTGTTTATCTTTAGTTTTATTTTGTTTAAGTTTCAGTTTTAGTTTTTTTTACCTTTTGTTTTCCCTGTATACCCTACCTATAGACTTAACCGAGTAGTGATATACATATTTCGATATTTTTGTTACGTTTGCGATATTTTGTGCGATATTCTTTCTATAGTTATATAGTTTTGTAATTCTCATAGACATTTTAACATTTATTATTCGGATATTCGATTTCACTTAGTTGAATTTTCTTTAATTGTCAAAAACCCCAGATTTTTAGATTTTTGTTGTTGTTTATATTATTATATTTGTGCGTAGTACTGGAAATATACCAGTAGAGGTAGATAGGGACACCGCAAACTTCCCGATTGATCAGGCAGCTGGTGGAGACGCTCAAACACCTGCTAATCCCATTCGAAGACCAATGACTCGTTTGCAAGCGCGTAGGGAGGCCATTGAACAGGAGAATGTTGAAGAAAATATTCGCCGTATAGTTGAAAATTCTTTAGAGGGATTTAGATCCGAAATGACAAACATGATTGCGGAAAGTTTTAGGAATTTGTCTTTAACCAATCGAGAACCAGTAGTAGGACAGGACAGATTAGTTCGGACTGAACAAGTAGCTTCGAGACGTACTGAACGCGACAATGGAGATGATGGAAGCGAAACATCGAGACACCATCATAATGGACGAGACAATCGCGAAGATCGACATTTAAATACAAATTTTGATAGAAATTCGGACAGAGTTCTGAATATAATTAGAAATTGGAAGGTTCGTTTTACTGGCGATTCGTCGGAAATTACAGTAGACGAATTCATATATAGAATAAATACTTTGACGAATGCAAACCTACGAGGCGATTTCGGACTTCTTTGTGAACACGCCCATATTCTGTTCGAAGGCAAAGCCTTAAAGTGGTTTTGGCGATTTCATCGTAGCTGCGTTGACATGGACTGGGACGATCTATGTGACGCAATGAAAAGACAATATAAGGACGACAATACAGATTTTGACATTAGGGATGACATATTACGACGGAAACAAAAACATAACGAGACCTTTGACGAATTTTATGACGCAATTATGGTTTTGTGTGACAAACTCCGTACCCCTTTGTCTGAATACGAGTTGTGTGAAACTATACAACGTAACTTGAGACCGGAGATTAGACACGACATTCTACATTTAGAAATATCTCGTGTTTCTCATTTACGTCGTGCAGTACGTAGGCACGAGAAATTTGTGAAGGAAATGGCATCGACCAATTTCAACAAACGGGATTACAAAAAGACACAGGTTTCAGAGGTCGTTGTTAATAATGACGAGGACAAAATTTTAGATGAGGATGATACCGAAATTTGCATGATAGTTAAAACGGTAAAATGTTGGAACTGCGACAAAATTGGTCACAGTTTCATAGACTGTTTGGAACCACGGACTATTTTTTGTTATGGTTGTGGTGCGAAAAATGTTTTCAAACCCAAATGTCCTAATTGTTGTCTCAAACGGGGAAACGTATCGAAGGATGTCCGTGCGAAAAAGAACGGGCATCCGAAGATAAATTGAATAGTTTACACAATAATGAACCTGGCGAGTCTGATTTATCTGCTAATACAAATACACCTGCTATGACAAACCAATTTAAATCACCTGATAAGACAAATTGTACTGAAGCTTCACCTATTCATCCATTACGGAAACCCTATCACATTCGCCTAAAGGAATATAACATTGCTAGAGCTAGAATTTTTAACGAATCAGATAATGTACGATTACCAATTAGATCTAGTAGAAGGCTTCGTGAGTTCTATAAAAATAGGAAACAACTTGGCAAGCACACAATATCATCTTTGGTGAATAAGGAAAATGACAACCGACCTTACATTAAATTAAACTTGCGTAATAGGAACTACTTTGCACTGTTGGACAGTGGAGCTAACGTTAATGTCATAGGAGGGGAATTATGTTCGGAAATAATTGAATCTGGTGAATATAAACGGAGTATTGGTAATGTTAGGGCAGCTGACGGCCAACGGCAGCGTTGTTACGGTACAGTGTTTATAGATATAGGTTACAATGGTCAGGATAAAACGATAGCATTTTTGTTAATACCGTCAATCACCCAGGATATTATATGTGGCATGGACTTTTGGGAAAATTTAACATTCAAATTGTCACATTAGGTTCTGTTAGTGAAATCGTTTCTGACGAAGACCCGGATAAAATTCCCTTGACATTATCACAGAAACGACAATTACAAAACGTTGTGGAATATTTTCCTAATTCCGAAAGAGATGGTCTGGGTTGTACTACATTATTAGAACATAACAAAGACACTGGCGACTCAAACCCCATCAAACAGAGATATTATCCAATTTCACCGGCAAGGGAAAAATTGTTATGTGGCGAGATAGATCGCATGTTACAGTTAGGCGTTATCGAAGAATGTCCGACATCTCCTTGGTCATCACCTGGTGTTTTAATTGTTAAACCAGGAAAAGTACGATTTTGCTTGGACAGAAGAAAGTTAAATTCCGATACGAAAAAGGACGCATATCCCATTCCCAACATAGACGGACTAATTTCGAGACTTCCTCCTATTTACTATATTTCCAAAGTGGACCTAAAGATGCATTTGGCAATCAAATGGACGAAACCTCAAGACCGAAGACAGCGTTCACAGTCCCTAATCGGCCCTTGTACCAATTTACAAGAATGCCGTTTGGATTGTGCAATGTGTAGACTAATGGACCAAGTCATTCCGTATAATTTAAAGACGAACGTTTTCGTTTACTTGGACGACTTACTGATAATTTCGAAAGACTTTGACGAACATCTAAAACATTTAAAGGAGGTGGCGACACAACTTCGGAAAGCCAATTTGACAATAAATGTGAAGAAGAGTAGTCTTGTCTACGTCAAGTCCAATATTTGGGTTATGTCGTTGGTGAAGGTGCATTGAAAGTGGATCACGGTAAAATTAAGGCAATTTCCCAATTTTCGGTTCCTAAAACTGTTAGACAACTCAGACAATTTTTTGGTATGTCCGGATGGTACCGTCGATTTATCGATGATTATGCTACCATTACATTTCCTATGACAGAATTGTTGTCGAAAAGAAAAGCATTCGTTTGGACAGACGAGGCACAAAAGTCATTCGAGACAATTAAAAACAAATTGACATCAGCACCCATTTTGGTACACGTGGACTTTAATAAACCCTTCATAGTCCAATGTGACGCTAGTACTTTTGGTATTGGAGCTGTTCTAGCTCAACTGGACGATAATGGCTTCAAAAGGCCAATTGCATTCATGTCCCAAAAATTGAACAAGGCCCAGAGGAATTATTCCATAACGGAACTGGAGTGTTTGGCTGTCATTTTGGCAATAAAAAGTTTAGGGCATACATTGAGGGTCATGAATTTAGGGTGATCACCGACCATGCCAGTCTCAAATGGCTCATGAGACAAAAAGATTTATCTGGTCGATTGGCAAGATGGTCCCTGAAATTACAAGGTTTCGACTTTACCATAGAACATCGAAAAGGTAAAGATAATGTTGTTCCAGATGCTTTGTCGCGTGCCTTTGATGATGATGAGACGGTTGCCGAAATCGATTTACAGATACTACCCTCTATTGATCTGAATTCACCAGCTTTGACTCACCTGATTATACGACATTGCGTGACGAATTCTCTAAATCAGATTTATCTGATTATCGTGTAGTTGACAATTTATATACAAGAGGACAAATTTTACCTCAGGAAACCTCGACGAATCTGATAATTGGAAACTATATGTTCCTCGAGAGTTATGTAAAGACGTTATTTTCTCAGCTCATGATGTTCCAAATGCAGCTCATGGTGGTATTGCCAAAACTGTACATCGAGTTCGACAATATTTCTACTGGCCTAAATTAGTCGCCGATGTCAAAGATTATGTTTTAAATTGTTCTTCGTGCAAGACATCGAAAGCTCAACAACTTCACTTGAACCACCTATGGGTCAAATAATAATAAATAATAAAGTGTTCATCTTGAAATCTGACCTGATGAGGATTTCTTTTACAATCTCTCAAGGCATTTGGTCATATATATACCTATTAGTAAAGGATTATTATGGATAGTTCCAATTTTTACTCAACTACAACATTATTACAAACTAATTACGATTGAATATTTATTTACAAGTCTTCATCAAGCTCAATTTTTCGTGGTGTTAAATATTATTCAGAATTAGAAATAGGGTGACCGGATTTATTATAATCGGTTATTTTTTTGGTGATTATACTTAATTCTAATAATTAAACTAACTATTTAATCTTTAATATTCAATATGAAATCATAAATTTTGTTTATTATCATGAAAAGTTAAGTCAAGGGTATGGGTTAGGTTGATTTAGTTAATTTTTTTTTTGTTTATTTTTATTGGGCTGACAATCAACTCTAATATTTGTCAGCATGGAGGGGCTTTGGAAGAGTGTAGCAAATACCATCAACAGCTACACTAATACCTTTACCGCATCTTCTTCATCTCTTGACTTTGTGGATCATTTATTTAAGTAGCTACCTAAAGTAAAGTCTATGTAATTGATTCATTTTTATTTTTTTTTTTTTTTTTTTTTTGATATGAGAACACACTCACCCCCCACGACGAGCACGGCCGTAATATTAGGTAGCATCGTTCTCATAAACAAACCACCTTATGACAGAATCGTTACAATATTTAATACACTTCGCCAATTAAGAAAACCTTCTTAAATGTTTATTACAGTTGATTTTAACACAACACTGTCATTTTGTTTTTTATTACTTAAGATTCACAAATTTTAATTACACTATTTTTCTATGAACATTAAATTCAATAACTCATTTAAGTTTTACGATGAATAATTAAAACTGAACATGACTGAACAAAACACAAAACATCACTGAACTTAGCAAAATTTCTGCATTATTTATTATTTTTTTTACGCTAAAAAATTGAGTATTTATATGTTTTTGTTTTTGTACTTCTTTACTATCATCCGGAAGTAATCTAAAAGTATACTTCCAGACGGCGGAAAACTAGAAATCAATGTATTTTGTTTTTGTAAAATGTGTGCTCTCGTCTGACAATTGTACAGAAGTGACTACAATCCACACTTCCGATGAATAAAATACAACATTAATGTGAACACTCTTCAAACTGTCTTCCAGAAGTGACATAAACATACAAATCAAGAAGATACAAATTAGGAAACAATGTATTTTGTTATTGTAAAATGTGTGTTCTCACCCAAATTTCATACAAAAGTCACTAAAACGTATACTTCCAGATGAAAAAAAATCAACAGACATGGTTTTTTGTTTAAGCAAAATGGATTCACTCTTCTAACTATCATCTTAACTTAAAAGTATATTCTCTAGAAGACGAAAATTCGAAATCAATGTATTTTGTTTTTGTTAAAATGTGCGTTCTTGTCTGACAATCGTCCGAAGTGTTTCTGACGTGTCGTCTGGGGTGATGCGCAATAGTTTTCTCTTTAAATGTTTGAAGGGAAAGAGAACATAAATGAAAATATGTGTGTTTTGCACTGAAAAAATTTTATGTTTGTACATATTTGTGTTATTCATATTATTAGTACATATTATAAATGAATAACGGAAGATGTATGTATTGTTGTATGTATCCGTTGATGAAAGTATTTATTTTTATATCAAAAAATGTGTTGATGTGATGATATGATTGTATAAAGTTTGATGTATTGATATATGTTTATAGTTTGTTTATATATTAAAATGTATCTAATAGGTACTCAAATAATTAACAGTCGATCGTTTAATCGTTACAATTTAAGCGATTAATTGCTTGAACAAATAAAATAAATAATTATACATATGTATGGCTAATAGATCTTTCTATAAAAAGTATTCATACATTAATTTGTAATGGCTTTTGAAAAATATTCTCTGTGTATCATTTCATAAAGAGAGCCACTAAATTAAATTGTTTTTGTTTTATGTATAGTTTGTTTTGTTGCTGAGAATATTTGTATTGCGTGTGTATAAGTGAGAATAACACATTGCCCGCAAGGGCATGTTTGGCCGCCAATATATATATACTATCGAGACCAACAAAGTTAGATTTAATAAGCAGAAAAGCCTTTAAAACATCTCCTTGATTAACACATTGAAAATTAAATTTTGTACCAAAATTGTGTATTAAGACATTATCATAGTAGGATTGTGAAGTTAGGGGGGTATTTTGAGTTGAAAAAGTACATTTAGTTGATTCAATTCAAGTTCGGAAAGATTGGTTTATTTTGAATCATCCTTATAGCCTAATTTCCTAATCTCTCGCCATATTTTTTTTAGTATTCATATCTGTGTTAAATTTTCGATTTAAATGATTCTCTCTTGCATTTTTTGATAGCCTGAATAACAGTTTTCCTAATTGATTTGAAAGTATCATACGTTTGTGGGGTTCTATATCGTTTACATTTTTCATAAGCAAGGTTTCTTTTTTCTAATAACTTGCATAAATTTATATTGAACCACGGCCTAGAGGAAGATTTAACTATTTTAGTTTTGAGAGTAATGTATTTTTCAAACAAGTATAGAATTACTTCATTGAGATACTCTATTTGTTTGTTAACATCACTGTTATTATAAATGTTATACCAATGAAGAGTATCAATTTCGACGAAAGAGCATAATAGTCTAAATTTTTATAATCACGAAAATATATACTTTAAGGACTATTATCATCACAAAGGGAAAATCGTAGATTAGATAAATGAGGTCATGTTTGAGAAATTTGAAGACATTATTTGGTCATACAGCAGTATTTTGGCAGGATTGTTGAATTAAATACATCAAGGACAGTACTGTTGCTCAATGTGAAATGAGTAGACGTGGAAGTTTTAACATAATGTAACCCAATTGGCAAAAATATATTTTCTAAGAGAAGTATCCTCCAATAGGTTGCAATTCATATCCCCTGTTAAAATTACATCATTATAAACCAAGGAATTCTCCTCCAAATAAGTAATAATTGGCATTAAGTCAATATTTTTATATGGCCTGTAAATAACACCCACTAAACATTTACGATTATCGTATTTGATTTCGAGTAATAAGAAGTCATAGTCCGTACTATTAGCAGAACAATGCACATTTACAACACGACTACGAAAAATATTTTTAACGTAGATGGCAACTCCACCCCCACGATGTTTATCATCTCTGTCTGCGCGAAAAAGATTAAAACCCTCAAGTTTAACAAGAAAGTTTCCAACATTAGATTTAAACCAAGTTTCAGGAATACATATAACGTCAATTCCGGAATTTTCGAAAATGTACCTAAATTCATCTATTTTACCACTTAAACTTTGTGCGTTTATGTGGCATACTTTTAGCCCTTCTCTCTGTTTACCAAGAATACGTATCATAGAGTGTGTACAAACTGAGAAACTGGTAGGATATTGTAGGAACCCATCAGATGTGTTTTCTTTAAATATCGCGACATCTAATAAGATAAACTTGTACAATTTGGTAAATAATATTAAAAACTTAAAATTAATAGGTATAATATTGAAAAATATCCTAATAAAAAGGAAAGTCATAAGGTGGTTAGTACGGATTTGTAAGTTAGTTTGATTATTGTTGAATCCCATTATTAAAATTATCATCGTTGACAGAGGTAGTCGAATCCAATGTATTTAAAAGATTAAAGTCCACTATTGGAAATGCAGTATCAGCCCTGGTCCTTTTCGCATAGACTCGGCCACGACGGGTAAAAACTGACCATAACTTCTTTTTCTTTTTTAATTTAACGGCCTCAGTTAAAATTTGATGATTTGCCCTGGTAAGTGCCTCATTAATGTAAATAGGTTTCTCAGACTGAAAACCAGCATGTTTCAAACGAAGCAAATCCTTAGTTCTCATGCGAAAGTCAGCCAAAGATTTTAAAAAATTGTTTTTATCTTGAGATGAAGAGAGCTTCAAACTGATAACTGGATCAACCTTGTTGTGTTTAGTTTTAAAGTTATAAATACGTTTCAAGTTTAATATATTAGGAACAGGCAATTCAATAGTTGAACAAATATTTTCAAAAACGTTAAATAAGTTCTCATTATCCTCAAATGGAATACCATTAATTCTTAATTCGCCAGCAATTAAGGAGTTTTCCTGTTTATCAATAAACAATTTTAATTTATCAACTTTTTCTTTTAAATCAAATATTTCCGGTATGGATTTTTCAAGTTCACTAACTCTGTCAGAAACTGCGCGCAATTTAACATCAATAGTATCAATTCTCGATAAAATGCGATCCTCTGATTCCTTAATTTGAGTGGAGATTTTAAAGGAAATTTCAGCAGAGATTTGTAGAGACATTTGATGTATTTTTTGCTCCATTAACTCCATAAATCGAGGGGTATCATGAGATAAACGATTTGGAGTATTAGAAATATTTTTATCATTTATACGGAGTCTCTTTGGTGCTTGTGGTGTATTCGACATTATAACTTTTAAGAATTTCCCGCAGTGTAGAATAGATGTTATCAATAATACGACTCTGTGTTAAGTTATGTTAGCAATGTGGTAACTCTGATCATTAAAGTTCGCTAAAGTGTGGTGAAGATCAGTCAGCTGTTATTGTTTACTTTTTATTATTGAGTGTTTTTTTTATTTATCCGTGCCTTAAGTATTCCAATATTTAATATAAAAAATAATTGGAAATAATAAATAAAATTAATTTATATTAACAATTATAACACAATAGGCACAGTAATGTATTGTATTTTATACAATACAAATGTAAGAGCAGTTAACTTTTATCACAACGTTGCTTTCAACAGGTAACACTTTATACTTTTCAAGATATTAGCTTTAGAAGTAGACCATTAAAAAACACGACTTGGTTGTAATAAGAACAGGGTTATATAATCAAGAACAGGGTTATATAATATTTAAATTGGGAAAATCGTTAAAATGAAAAGTATATTTGTTCCTTTCGGACTCTAAAGAAAACTCGGGGTTTATAGGGGTGGACGATTGTCCCCGGTCGCCATATCGCCTATTTTCTGGTTTCCCTGTGAACCATGTTTATTGGGACATTTTGGAGTTAAGGCTCCTTTACGTCCACATTTGAAACAAAAAGGTTCTTCAATTGCTTTTAAACAATATATATACGAATGGCCAAACGCCATACAATTCCAACATTGTATATTGGAAAAATCGTATTTGTTAGTTCTTCTAGAAAAGTTCAAAGCTTCAATTTGCGGATCTAATGTATCAGATTCATCGTTTTCTGGAAGTGAAACTTCAATCTCATTTATATTACGAGATTGATTAATATTGGGATTCTGATATTTCGAATCTCGGAGAACTTTTTCTGCTTTTCGTGCAGTATCTCTAAATTCATTCAAATCACGAGATTCAGTGTTGAATAACAGAAATCTTAAATTTTGATTTAAATTACGTTTAATAATATCAATTAAAGTAGTGTCTGGTAATGGATTTTGCAATCTCAAATTCATGGTCACTATTGAGTTATGAAAATCATCATAACATTCTTTATTTAACTGTTTACGCAACGATATTTTGAGAATAACTTCGTGGTCAGATTCTATGTGACCGAATTCTTTCGTTAACGCATGGCGAAGTAAGGGATATGTCACTGTTCGATTTTGTCTGCTGAAAAGCCAATACCACTGTTCGGCTTTTCCCGTTAGAAGAACATGGAAGTTCGACAACAAATGCTCATCTGAACATTTAGATCTAGCTGAAAGCGTCTCCACTTTGAACAGAAAGTCGGATACTGAACCTGTGCCGTCAAAAGAAATCTTCCATTTCTCTAACTTAACTACATTTCCGTTTCCTACATGTGAGTTCTGTTGGCTATTCATGGTCTGATTTGCGTTTACGCTCGGTGTATTCATATTAGGCAAAAAGTTTAAATATTCAGGTCTGTTAGTATTAGGATTAGGCATATTAACAGACCCAATCTGAGAAATACTGTCTCTAATTGAGTTTAATTCCCTGCGAAACTCTTCCCTAGTTGTCCTCATTGTCTGTTCCATTAGAACCATGAGTGTATCCAAAGAAGAACTAGCGTTTGGATTAGAAACTGAGGGAACATTTTCACATTGGTTTACAGGCATGTCTAATGGGAGATTTATAGCTATGTTTGGGTTAGAGGCTGAAATAGAGTCTCTACCATTGGGTGGTTCAATCGATTGAGACGATATGTTCTGATTGTCCATTATTTGAATATCTGGGAAAAGGGTTTGTGAGGGCAAACTAGTTGAGCTTTCAATTCTTGGTACGTTTACTGATGTTTTTACTGGTGGAGAGTTTACAACTCTTGATTTCCCACTAGCGTTACTGTCTAATCCAATGGAGATGTTGTTGCGTGAAGCTGAAGATCTCCGAGAACCACGAGTTATATTTAATGAACTATTAAGTGCACCTCGTGCGGAGTTTCTTGTGTTCATAACGAATAATAAAAAGTTTGAGAATTTGAGACACAACACACAAAATTTATATTTACAACTAGAAATTAAATAACAAATTCCATAAAGTATACATATAAAGTATACATCTAAGAAATGTTTCTCAATAAATATAATTATGAATATGTAGTTTTTAAGATAAGAAATATTGGTAATAGTTTTTATCATTTATGTTTATGTAGAATTTTACTGATGTACTCACATTTTTGGGTCAGTAATAAGTCTTAAAGTCATTTTCAGAAGGGAACCTTAGTAAGGTCAGTTATAAATCCATTTTCATTAAATTTATGAAAATGAATTTAATTTCCTATAAAACTTTTTTATGTCGAATCTTATTGCTTTATATATATGTTATGAGCAGATATGACCATAAATTTAAGTTCTCATTTAACATGTTTGTGTTGAATTTCACCGCAATTGATACATCTCTTAGCGATAAAGTTATTTTCTGAAGGGGGCATTATAATAGTGATAGGAGAAAACGAGAACCGATATTCTTACTTTCAATAAGGATCGATCCTTATAAAATTTGATAGGGAGATTTTGGCTCGCACGAAACTTGTGTATGTAGAATTTTGTAGTAATGAGCGTTGAATTCGTTGTCTAAAGGGTACCTTATTAGGGGGTTAGATAATAATGGACTCATCCTCATAAAATTTAAGAAAATGATTTTAGTTCCCATAAAACTTTTATATGTCGAATATTATTGTTATATATATGCTTTTTAAGGTAGATATGAGCATTAAAGTCGTTTTCTGAAAGGGACCTTATAGGTGGGATAGGGTCAATTATGGATAGGGTCAATTATCGTTATAAAATTCTACAAAAAGAGATTTATGAGACCATAAAACATGTTTGTGCCGAATTTCACCGCTATTGATGCTTCTCTTAGCCAGTTATGAGCGACAAAGTCATTTTCTGAAGGGGACTTTATATGGGGGGTAGGGTCAATTATGAACCAATCCTTATAAAATTCTACGAAAAGATTTATGTCTCCATAAAACATGTTTGTGCCGAATTTCACTGCTATTGATGCTTCTCTTAGCCATTTATGGGCGATAAAATCATTTTCTGAAGGGGACTTTATATGGGGGGTAGGGTCAATTATGGACCGATCCTTATAAAATTCTACGAAGAGATTTATGTCACCATAAAACATGTTTGTGCCGAATTACACCGCTATTGATGCTTCTGTTAGTCAGTTGTGAGAGATAAAGTCATTTTCTGAAGGGTACTTTGTATGGGGGTAGGGTCAATTATGGACCGATCCTAATGAAATTCTACGAGAAGATTTATGTTCCTATAAAACATGTTTGTGCCGAATTTCACTGCTATTGATGCTTTTCTTAGCCAGTTATGGGCGATAAAGTCATTTTCTGTAGGGGACTTTATATGGGGGGTAGGGTCAATTATCGACCGATCCTTATAAAATTCTACAAAGAGATTTATGTCACTATGAAACATGTTTGTGATGAATTACACCGCAATTGATGCTTCTGATAGTCAGTTGTAAACGATAAAGTCATTTTCTGAAGGGTACTTTGTAGGGTCAATTATGGACCGATCCTTATAAAATTCTACGAAGAGATTTATGTCACCATAAAACACGTTTTTGTCGAATTACACCGCTATTGCTGCTTCTGTTAGTCAGTTGTGAGCGATAAAGTCATTTTCTGAAGGGGACTTTGTATGGGGGGTAGGGTCAATTATAGACCGATCCTTATGAAATTCTATGAAAAGATTTATGTTCCCATAAAACATGTTTGCGCCGAATTACAGCGCTATTGATGCTTTTCTTAGTCAGTTATTGGCGATAATGTCATTTTCTGAAGGGGGCCTTATATGAGGGCTAGGCGAAATCGTGGACCGATATTGCCCATTTTCAATACCAAACAAACTGGATCAACTATAAGTATCTGTGCAAAATTTCAGCTCGCTAGCTGCTTCCGTTTGGACTCTATCGTGTTTTCAACAGACAGACAGACGGACAGACGGACGGACATGGCTAGATCGTCTTAGAATCTAATAAGGACCCAGAATATATATACTTTTATGGGTCTTAGACGAATATTTACATGTGTTACAAACGGAATGACAAAAACAATATACCCCCCATCTTTTTTGATGGTGGGTATAAAAATTGGATAGATCGGTATAATTATTGGCACAGGTTTGGAAATGCGGTAATTTAAGGCTCCGATATGGTTGCAAATATCATTTATAGTTTTCATGTTATAGTAGTCGTTTATATATCTTTTTAGTGCATTATAGTTGCCATTTGTTTTGGTATATAATTTGTTGCTTAATATATTTTTAGAAAATGGCTAATTGGATAGATCGGTAGAATCATTTTCCCAGGCTTAAAAACGCGGTATTTTAAGGTTCCGATATGGCTGCAAATAACATTGACAGTTTTTACGCTATGACAGTCATTTATGAATCATTTTAAAGCATTATGATTGCACTTCAATATGGTATATCATTTGTAGCATAATGTGTATTTTAGAAATTATTCAATTTGATAGATCGGTATAATTATTGTTCTATGTATAATAAACGCAGTAATCTGAGGTTCCCCTATGGTTGCAATTAACTTTGGCAGTTTTCGTGCTAGGACAGTGGATTATGCACCATTTTAAAGCATTAAAATTGCCATTTGTTTTGGTATATAATTTGTTGCATAATATTTTTTTAGAAAATGGTTTAATATATTTTTAGAAAATAGATCGGTAGAACTATTTTCACAGCTTTAAAAACGCGGTATTTTGAGGTTCCGATATGGCTACAAATAACATTGAGAGTTTTCACGCTATGACAGTCATTAAGGCATCATTTTAAAGCATTATGATTGCACTTTAATATGGTATATCATTTGTAGCATAATGTGTATTTTTAGAAATTATTCAATTTGATTCAATTTGGTATAATTTTTGTTCTATGTTTAATAAACGCAGTAATCTGAGGTTCCGATATAGTTGCAATTAACTTTGGCGGTTTTCGTGCTAGGACAGTCGTTTATGCACCGTTTTAAAGCACTAAAATTGCCGTTTGTTTTGGTATATAATTTATTGCATAATGTATTTTTAGAAAATGGCCAGTTGGATAGATCGGTAGAATTATTTTCACAGCTTTAAAAACGCGGTATTTTAAGGTTCCGATATGGCTGCAAATAACATTGACAGTTTTCACGCTATGACAGTCATTAAGGCATCATTTTAAAGCATTATGATAGCACTTTAATATGGTATATCATTTGTAGCATAATGTATATTTATACAAATTGTTCAATTTGATAGATCGGTAGGATTATTGTTCTATGTTTAATAAACGCAGTAATCTGAGGTTCCGATATGGTTGCAATTAACTGTAGCAGTTTTCGTGCTAGGACAGTCGTTTATGCACCATTTTAAAGCATTAAAATTGCCATTTGTTTTGGTATATAATTTATTGCATAATGTATTTTTAGAAAATGGCCAGTTGGATAGATCGGTAGAATTATTTTCCCAGGTTTAAAAAGGCGGTAATTTGAAGTTCCGATATGGTTGTGAATAACTTTGACAGTTTTTACGCTATGACAGTCATTTATGAATCATTTTAAAGCATTATGATTGCACTTCAATATGGTATATCATTTGTGGCATAATGTGTTCGTCTAAAAAATGGTCAATTTGAAGGATCGGTAGAATTGTTGTTCTATGTTTAAAAACGCTGTGATTTGAGGTTCCGATATGGTTGCAAATAACTTTGACAGTTTTCATGCCAGGACAATCGTTTATGCATCATTTTAAAGCATTACAGTTGCACTTTGTTTTGGTGTACAATTTGTGGCATAATGAATTTTTACAAAAATTGGATAGATCGGTATATTTATTGGTACAGGTTTGGAAATGCGGTAATTTAAGGCTCCGATATGGTTGCAAATATCATTTATAGTTTTCATGTTATTGCAGTCGTTTATATATCTTTTTATTGCATTATAGTTGCCATTTGTTTTGGTATATAATTAATTGCATAATATATTTTTAGAAAATGGCCATTTGGATAGATAATTTGAGGTTCCGATATGACTGCAAATAACGTTGACAGTTTTTACGCTATGACAGTCATTTATGAATCATTTTAAAGCATTATGATTGCACTTCAATATGGTATATCATTTGTAGCATAATGTGTATTTTAGAAATTATTCAATTTGATAGATCGGTATAATTATTGTTCTATGTATAACTAGCTATACCCAGTGTGCTTCGCTACCCTCATCGTAATGGAATAAAATAAATATCATTATTGTAAATGTATATATATATCTGCAATATCAAAAATTCCCCTTTTAGAGAACTCTTTAAGTTTGATTGATTCTAGCCTCAATATTACAGAAAATTAGAAAAAACAGTTGAAGAACGAAAAAGTACCAGACAGTGCCTTTTTATACATTTTCATTAAATCAGAATGACGCATGTTTAATTTTCAACCAGAAACCAAAAAAATCGCATAAAGATTTTTATACAATCAGGAAGCTACATGTCCAATTTAATATTTTTAGGTTCAATATTATAGAAAATTCGAAAAGTATTAGTAAAAGAACAAAAAAGTACCAGAGTATGCTTTTTCAATTTTCGTTCAATTGGGATACTGCGTGTTTAATTTTATGTTTATATATTCAATATTTTAGAAAGCTCTAAAAGTACCAGTACCAGTGAATTACGAAAAAGTACCAAAGGACCTATTTTATTTAATTTCATGTTCCTAAGTTCAATATTATAGAAAATTCAAAAAGTACCAGAAAATATTCCAGTTTAAATTTTCATTTACTCAAGTCCCTGATTGCTTTTAAAGATTCTAATTAACTCCGGGCTCCACATGCTTAATTTCATGTTTCTAGGATCAATATTATAAAAAACACAAAAAGTACCTTTTGAAGAACGAAAAAGTACCCTTTATAGTTTCTCACTTAATCCAGGCTCTAAACGCTTAATTTCATGTTTCTAGGTTCAATATTATAGAAAATTCAAAATGTACCTTTTAAAGAACGGAAAAGTACCAAAAAGTCCCCTTATATAGTTCCTCACTTAATCCGGGCTCTACATGCTCAATTTCACGTTTCTAGGTTAAATACTATACAAAAATCCAAAAAGTATCTTTTGAAGAACGAAAAGGTTTCAAAAAGTCCCCTTTTATATGTTCTCACTTAATCCATACTCTACATACTTAATTTCATGTTTCTAGGTTCAATATTATAAAAAATTCAAAAAGTACCTTTTGATGAACGAAAAGTCCTCTTTTATAGATTCTCATTTACTCTAGGCTCTACATGGTTAATTTCATGTTTCTAGGTTAAATTTTATAGAAAACTCAAAAAGTACCTTTTGTAGAACGAAACAGTACCAAAAAGTCTCCTTTTATAGATTCTCATTTACTCCGGCCTCTACATGCTTAATTTCATGTTTCTAGGTTCAATATTATACAAAAATCCAAAAAGTAACTTTTGAAGAACGAAAAAGTACCAAAAGTCCCCTTTTATAGGTTCTCACTTAATCCATCCTCTACATACTTAATTTCATGTTTCTAGGTTCAATATTATAGGAAATTAAAAAAGTACCTTTTGAAGAACGAAAAAGTACCAAAAAGTCCCCTTTTATAGATTCTCATTTACTCCGGGCTCTACATACTTAATTTCATGTTTCTAGCTTCAATATTATAGGAAATTCAAAAAGTACCTTTTGAAGAACGAAAAAGTACCAAAAAGTCCCCTTTTATAGATTCTCATTTACTCCGGGCTCTACATGCTTAATTTCATGTTTCTAGGTTAAATTTTATAGAAAACTCAAAAAGTACCTTTTGTAGAACGAAAGAGTACCATAAAGTCTCATTTTATAGATTCTCATTTACTACGGACTCTACATGCTTAATTTCATGTTTCTAGGTTCAATATTATACAAAAATCCAAAAAGTACCATTTGAAGAACGAAAAAGTACCAAAAGTCCCCTTTTATAGGTTCTCACTTAATCCATCCTCTACATACTTAATTTCATGTTTCTAGGTTCAATATTATAGGAAATTCAAAAAGTACCTTTTGAAGAACGAAAAAATACCAAAAAGTCCCCTTTTATAGATTCTCATAAAAAGTACCTTTTGTAGAACGAAACAGTACCAAAAAGTCTCCTTTTATATATTCTCATTTACTCCGGGCTCTACATGCTTAATTTCATATTTCTAGGTTCAATATTATACAAAAATCCAAAAAGTACCTTTTGAAGAACGAAAAAGTACCAAAAGTCCCCTTTTATAGGTTCTCACTTAATCCATCCTCTACATACTTAATTTCATGTTTCTAGGTTCAATATTGTAGGAAATTCAAAAAGTACCTTTTGAAGAACGAAAAAGTACCAAAAAGTCCCCTTTATAGATTCTCATTTACTCCGGGGTCTACATGCTTAATTTCATTTTTCTAGGTTAAATTTTATAGAAAACTCAAAAAGTACCTTTTGTAGAACGAAAAAGTACCAAAAAGTCCGCTTTTACAGATTCTCATTTTCTACGTGCTCTACATGCTTAATTTCATGTTTCTAGGATCAATATTATAAAAAACACAAAAAGTACCTTTTGAAGACCGAAAAAATACCAAAAAGTGCCCTTTTATAGTTCTCACTTAATCTAGGCTCTAAACGCTTAATTTCATGTTTCTAGGTTCAATATTATAGAAAATTCAAAATGTACCTTTAAAGAATGGAAAAGTACCAAAAAGTCCCCTTTTATAGGTCCTCACTTAATCCGGGCTCTACATGCTTAATTTCACGTTTCTAGGTTCAATATTATACAAAAATCAAAAAAGTACCTTTTGAAGAAAGAAAAGGTTTCAAAAAGTCCCCTTTTATATGTTCGCACTTAATCCAGGCTCTACATACTTAATTTCATGTTTCTAGGTTCAATATTATAAAAAATTCAAAAAGTACCTTTTGATGAACGAAAAGTCCCCTTTTATAGATTCTCATTTACTCCGGGCTCTACATGCTTAGTTTCATGTTTCTAGGTTAAATTTTATAGAAAACTCAAAAAGTATCTTTTGTAGAACGAAACAGTACCAAAAAGTCTCCTTTTATAGATTCTCATTTACTCTGGGCTCTACATGCTTAATTTCATGTTTCTAGGTTCAATATTATAGGAAATTCAAAAAGTACCTTTTGAAGAACGAAAAAGTACCAAAAAGTCCCCTTTTATAGATTCTCATTTACTCCGGTCTCTACATGCTTAATTTCATGTTTCTAGGTTCAATATTATACAAAAATCCAAAAAGTACCATTTGAAGAACGAAAAAGTACCAAAAGTCCCTTTTATAGGTTCTCACTTAATCCATCCTCTACATACTTAATTTCATGTTTCTAGGTTCAATATTATAGGAAATTCAAAAAGTACCTTTTGAAGAACGAAAAAGTACCAAAAAGTCCCCTTTTATAGATTCTCATTTACTCCGGGCTCTACATGCTTAATTTCATGTTTCTAGGTTCAATATTATACAAAAATCCAAAAAGTACCATTTGAAGAACGAAAAAGTACCAAAAGTCCCCTTTTATAGTTTCTCACTTAATCCATCCTCTACATACTTAATTTCATGTTTCTAGGTTCAATATTATAGGAAATTCAAAAAGTACCTTTTGAAGAACGAAAAAATACCAAAAAGTCCCCTTTTATAGATTCTCATAAAAAGTACCTTTTGTAGAACGAAACAGTACCAAAAATTCTTCTTTTATATATTCTTATTTACTCCGGGCTCTACATGCTTAATTTCATGTTTCTAGGTTCAATATTATACAAAAATCCAAAAAGTACCTTTTGAAGAACGAAAATGTACCAAAAAGTCCCCTTTTATAGATTCTCATTTACTCCGGGCTCTACATGCTTAATTTCATTAACGAAATAAAAATTCTATTCCAAAATGTTGCAACATCGTAGTGGGAGCCTGTTATTACGCATTTATATGTATAAGTTAATAAACCAAAATCAATGTTTTATGAAAAAAGTACCAAAAATAGATTTTCACCCCTTAAACATCCGAATAACCAAAAAGTACTAAATTTATATTTTTATTTTTTCGTCAAGTTATGGAGTCAAAAATATTGTTTGAATGTTCACTGGTTTAAAAGATACATGGGGTGCAAAAAAAGTACCAAAATACAGTTTTTACCCGTTTACTCCCTAAAGGGGCCGAAATTGAAAAAAGTACCAGACACCTGTCCGCTTATTTTTTAAATAAACGACGATAAGCTTTAAACTATTTTTGTATAGTTTAGGAGATATGAGGTTACCGATTTTACCCGTTTTTACCCTTTTTTACCCCCTAAACATTCGAATTTCCAAAAATCCCGTCTTAGTGGATCTATTTGGTGGGAGACCAACCCCCTGTCCAAATTTCAGCTCTTTAGCTTTAGCCGTTTAGGCTGTGCGATGATGAATCAGTCAGTCAGTCAGTCAGTCAGTAACGTTAGAATTTTATATATATAGATTAATTATAAGATTATTTTGGTTTATTTCGTTGAAGGATTAATGCGTTCCATAATATAACTCCTACAATTTGATGGATTAATCATAAAATTGATGAAGAACTACAAAAATATTTTAGAGTCCAACGTTTTACAATTTTTGGAAGTATACCAGTCAGCAGTTGGAATATTAATACAGATTCCCTGAAAATTATCTTATTATAAGGTAATAATTCTAAATTTTTGATACATATGTACATTAGACCGACTCACTCTGTATGGAAAGCATAAACGTGTTTTTGTTACCCCTCCCAAAATTTACCTTGCTTTGTTTTATGATGATTCCCAAAATATTTTAAGTGACCGTTGGACCAAATTAAAAAAAGGTATTTTGGAATTATTTTTTTTTAATTTTTGTTTGTTTTGAAACAAAATATGCAATACGGGGTATCGTTTAAAAGGCATTTTAAAGTCGCGTCCAATGATGTATTAATCATAAATAACCGTTTGCTTATAATTGTCATATTCCAAAATATTTAAAATTGTTAGGTTTTTACTAAGAAAAATGAAATATATGCACAATTTTGCAAATTTTGCGCACCACTAGACTTGGCTTATATATTGTTTAAGAAATGCTGTATAATTTAAAACAAAATAACTAAAAAAGGACATTTTTGTAACCAGTTCAGCTCACGAACGGCCATCGATAGACTAGAAATATTTTGGGAACCATTATAAAACACAACAAAGATTTTTTGAAGCTGGATAAAATATTGAATTTAACATGAAGAATCGTGTTCCCATACGATATTTTCTTTAAAACTGTCCAGCTCACGAATGGACAATAATTAACCGAAAATATTTTGGGTAACATCATATTAATAACAGCGAATATTATGAGGGGGGTAACTCAAGCACCATTTTTTGTGAGTCGGTCTAATGTACATATATTACTTTTTTAGTTTAGATTGTTTTTTAGATTAGATTGTTAAATCAATTATATTTTCTACTATTTTAATTTCAATTAATTCAAAAAAACTATAAAATTTCATTTTATTTAGATTTATTTTTATAGATTTTATTTTGGTGAGTATACAACTAGGAGAAGAGAAAACTCATCTTCTAGAAGATGAATACTCATCTTCAAGAAGAAGAGAATACTCTTCTTCTAGAAGAAGAGAAAACTCATCTTCTAGAAGAAGAGAAAACTCATATTCTAGAAGATAAGATACCAACACTTCTAGAGGATACTAGGTAGTCACTTCAAGAAGTGACTTCCTAGTCACATCTAGAAGAGTCTTTGGCAATACCTTACTTCCAAGAGTCATCTAGAAGTTTCTTCTGCGGGTCTTCCAGAAGTATCTTCCAAGTTACTCTTAGACGTTCCCCAGCTCGGCATCAGTTCTTCCCGATTGGTGACAAGAATTCTTATACTTCCGCAACAT
This sequence comes from Lucilia cuprina, assembly GCF_022045245.1. Lineage (NCBI taxonomy): Eukaryota > Metazoa > Arthropoda > Insecta > Diptera > Calliphoridae > Lucilia > Lucilia cuprina. Next base: position 45,879,127 of record NC_060950.1, on the reverse strand, counting down.
CGCTGCCGAGCTTTTAGCACGTTTGGAAGTTTCACACGGGTAACTTCCGCAATAGAAAATGTTTGTAGGGTTTATATTTTGCACTACAACATATGCGTTTTAAATATTCTCATTCTGGCCACCACGGGTATAGACCCAGTGTTTATCAAAGCATTATTACCGAAAATATTGATACATATCACACATATTTTCAACACAATATTTACCACTACTGTTTTTCCTAAAGCATGGAAAACTGCTAAAATTGTTCCTATACCTAAAAATAATACGGAATTGCTGTCCTTCCATACATATCTAAAGCTTTTGAGAAAATTATGTCTGTGCAAATTTCAAACTTTCTTGACGCAAATAACTTATTGCATGCAAAACAATCTGGGTTTCGAAAGAAGCGAAGGATGTATTACGGCACTTATTGATGTTTCGGAGGAAATTCGTATACCTGTTGATAAAGGGAAAATTACATTTTTGACGCTATTAGATCACTCTAACCCCATGTCTATATTAGACAAATATTTATTATGCTAAACGTCAAATTGTTATCATGATAAAAAATTAGCAGGTACAGACGGCACTTATTAGCGTTATAACGTCGTTATGGCAGTGTTGTCTAAACAATTGTTTAGACAACGTTGTCTTAATAACAAACGTCATTTTATTGTAAAATTTGGTTAGAATTTTGTTTTTGTGCAATTAAAATTTATTTTTAACATAAGTTTTCGTGAAATTAGTGTTTATTTACAAAATTTGCATTTAATTTCGATTGTTTTTATAAAATATAGCATTATTTCAATAAAATTATCTGTGAGTTGTCGTGATAAAATTAGCATTTTGTTACCCTATGCATTAACATAAACAAAAAACGTCTGCCGACGTTTTGTCCATTGCCGTGATAAATATTTGTCTAATATAGACACGGGGTAAGGCCTTCTGTTAATCACCACACGTTAATAAATAAAATCACTAAATAGTCACCTAATAGTGTCTTGGAATGGGCCAAATGGAATGACCTGAGTTTAAATCCAAAAAAATCACAATGTCTTGTTATTTATCACAAGAAAATTGATACTAGCTATTTTCCACCTATTATCATTAACAATCAAAATATTAATTATGAAGGAAATGCGAAAAATCTTGGAATTATCTTCAATAATACTCTTACCTGGAATGATCACATAAATAAGATATCTGGCAAAGTTTATGGCATTTTACGTAAGCTATGGCGTTCCCACTATTACACCTCACTCTTTTTTATGGATGTGAAATCTTCAGTAGCTGTGACAGCTTCACTAAGATCAAATTATCAAGAGTGTTTAACAATGTTGTAAGATATGTCTACGGCTTAAGAAAATATGATCATATATCTATTTATGCTAACCGAATATATGGAATGTCATTTGAAAATTACTTGAAATTTCGATCTTTATTATTAATTCACAAATTAATCTTCACCAGAATATATTTTCGAAAAACTTAAATTCACCAGATCTAACCGAAATAATCTTCTTGTACCATTTATATATAATAGATTACTCTCTGAGAGACACTTTTTATACATGCTATCAGACTTTGGAACGCTTTACCATACAATCTCTAATTAATTTCTAACGCAACATCTTTTAAGAATAAACTTTTTTTATACTTTAAATCGATTTTATAATTATAAATTATTTTGACCATTTTTATGTTTAATTATATTTTTGCACTTTTAATTGCTGTGCAGTAAATTATAATCTTATTGTTAAGAATATTAACTATTTATACTAAAATTTGCCATTTGTAATGACTAATGTTGTATATATAAGACTTTTGTCTTGTAACATTTGGATCATCAATAAATAAATAAATTTTTATAACAATACTTCAGAAACATTGTAATAAGTTGTTATGATTTACCTACTTCTAGAATGGGTTCATGTAGAAAAATTTCGGATTACTTAAAATAAATCTTGAAAATAATGAAATCGTCTTTACTTCTACAAACAGTTTGTATTTTTTAATTTAATTAACATAATTTCTTTAAATATAAGAGGATTTGTAATATTTGAGAAAAAAACTTAATTAACGAGTTTTAATAGAATTAAGTTAAAGAATTGAAAATTATAATTATGTTTGTTATAGGAAGAAAAATATAGTAGAAATCAAAGTATAACAAGTAGTCCGACTCTCATATACAGGAAATTACACTCTCACATCTACGAGTGCCGTGTGAATTCGACTCTCTTGTGAGAAATTAAAACTTGTCAAAACCCTCAAATGTTTAACTTACTTTTTTGGCCTCTTTTAAGGATTGTACGCGAAATTACGGTTGTGCACAAAAAATCTGTAATTTTTTTAAAGAATTTTATCTCACTTTTCATACAAAAATTTGTTTAATTTTTCTAAACCGGAAAAAATATTTTTTTCTAATTATTGACATTTCATTTTTGTTGTTGTTGAATTTTAATTTTCAAACAGAGTTTCAATTTTTGGTATTGAAAATTCGAACAAATTTAAAATTGTAATTTTTTTATAAAACTCTGTGTGTTTGGAATACACCAATACTAACACATATTTAGAGTTATGTACTTTTTCACTAACACATGCTTAGAGTTAGGTACTGCTGTCAAAGAGTCGGACTACTTGTTATACTTTGGTAGAAATGAATTAATATTATTTAAAAAACAAGTAAGAGTGCTATATTCGGCTGTGCCGAATCTGATATACCCTTCACCATAGTGTATTTTAAACATCTTTTATAAATTTTAAATTTTTTCCCGACTACATTATTATTACATCAAAAGCTAAACAAAAAGAAGAACAACAACAACGCTAAACGAAATAAAACACAAAGGCATCTAAACCAACAGACATCTAAACATACATAACGAAAAACACAGAAAAACAAAAATAACAACGCAATGACGCCAACAGCATCCAAACCAAGGGTGCCCAAGCCCTATGCGCTTGGTACTCTTTTGTTTTTGTAAATCCGCTTAGCTATAGACAGTGTGTTTTCTATACACTTATATGCGCTTAACACTAGCAATACGTTGTTGTTGTTCTTAACAGTATACAAGCAAGAGTAAAACAACAACACTTTCGTATTCATTGCTGGTAAACATTGACGAGACGTAGATTTTGTTTTTGTTTATCGTAAAAAAATTGTTTTAAAAAGCACTTGGAAAAAATTTGTGTTAGTTTTAAATTTCAAACTTACATTACTCGCATAAAAATTATTGTACAATAACTCACAATCTAATCTCATATAATTGAAAACGTTTTAAATACTTTTTTCTATTCATTATTCATCATTATATATTTGCAAAACAAAAGGGAAAATTATTTTATTTTAACAAAAAATGCAAATCATATTTTTTTGCTGAGCTGAATAAAACCAAATACATCTACACACACACGTGTACATCTTTTTTCATATACAGTGTTGTTTTGGACATTTTTTGATGAAATTTTCATAGGTTGTCTCGGATTTTTGCTCATATCTCCGTTATTTACCGACCGATTTTGCTGATTTTAAATAGCGATCTTCTCGAAAGCATGTACAATAGAATTATTGAAGATTCGGATCTCGCCGATATCTGGGGTCCTCTAAAAACTTAATCTTAATCGACTCCGCTATCTATAAGGATACAGAATATGTATACTTTATAGGGTCGGCAAATTATATTATAGAAATTACAAACGGAATGACAAACTTATATATACCCTTCTCACGAAGGTGAAGGGTATAAAAACATCCGATTATTAACCGGCCAACTTAAAACCTCAAATAATTATTTTTCGAAAAAATCGAATAAGTCAAAAACCCGAATAATTGAACACTTTATGAATTACTAACACATTGTGCATGAAATTCGGTAGCGAATTTCATAACCGTATTTCATAACTCATGTTTTTAAGGCAAAGGACATTTAATGGGCGATAGGCTCAATTATGAACCGACCTAAATACAATTTGGTTGAGAGATTTTGGCTCACGAGGAACTTACGTACTTGTATTACATTTAACGCTATACTTCCATTTTTTAACTAGTAATTAGCGTTAAAGTAATTTTCTCATGGAAAGATTTTGGTTCAATTTTTAAGCCAGTAATAAGCGTTATACGCATTTTTCAGAGGGGGACCTTATATTGGGGAAGGGTCATTTATGAGCTGATTAAAAAAATCAAAAGAATGGTGCAGAAGTTTTGGCTCGCATTTTATCGCTTTACTCGTATTTTTAAGCCAGTAATGAGCGTAAAAGCTATTTCCTGAGGGGGAATAGGGTCAATTATGGACCTATCCACATAAAAGTTGGTAAATAGATTTTGATAAGCGAGGAACTTAATTGTGTAAAATTTTATTCCTATATTTGTATTTTTTAACCAGTAATGAGTGTTAAAGTAATTTTTTTGAAGGGGACCTTGTTTAGGCGGTATGGTCAATTATGGACCAATCCTCACTAAATTTGGTAGAGAGATTTAGGCTCGTACAAAACTTATTTGTGTCGAATTTTGTCGCCATATTCGTTAAAGTTAATGCTGTTTTTGGGGGTCCACTTATATTGGGCTATTTAAAAAAGTAGACCGATATTGCCCATTTTCAATACCAAACAAATCTTAGTAATAGGAAATATTTATGCGAAATTTCTACAGTCTAGCTCCTTCCGTGCGGTCCCTATCGTGATTTCAACCGACAGACGGACGGTCATGGCTAGATAGTCTTATAATTTAAAGTTAGAATTACCCGAACGTTGCTGTCCACGTATTGTAACGTACCGTACCGTTACCACGTTTGTGCACTTATAGAACATTTAAAAACGTAACGCTTGTCTTGGTAATAAACACAAAATAATTTAAGCTTTTTATTATTTTTTTAATATAAAGGTAAATTAATTAGCAATAACTTGCCTGTTTTCTTATTTCTTTAAGACTATATTTTGTTATTTCTTTAAGACTATATAATATATATAAAAAGCAAAAATAAATTACATAAATATTCAATCAGCTGTTCGAAACAGTGATGGTTATTGAGAGGCACTTTCTTTAAAATGGTTAAGTAGAAAAAGTACCAAAATTAAAAAATATTTATGTATTAATAATAGCGTTTAACTTATCAAGCGTTTTTTTCCTGTTATTTTTAAAATTATTTTCAACATTTTTTAGAAAGTATTGAAAAATTTAAAGCTACCTTTACTTGCACTTGCAAAATTGGAAGTATCGAGCTATATAAATTGCATTAAATACAAATCAATGATTTTAAAAATATACATTTTTAAACTAACGTCTGTATTTAATGAGATGGAGCTCTCAAATTTAAACAAGCCCAAATTGTTGTCTACAAAATTTTATGTAGTATGAAGTAACGTTATATCGATATATTTTTCAGATAACAGAGATAACGCCTAGTTCTATAATTATAATTAGAAAGTATTTTAAACAGTTTAACTTTGTTTTGTTGGAGTTTGATACGTTATTAACGTGTTTTCTATAAAATTTTATGTATACACATTACTAACATCACATATGCATCCTAAAAATTTAAAAGGTAAACAATTTATTAAATTTAACCATAATAATATAAAAATTCAAATTTGTGCATACAAATAAAAAAGTATGAAACAAGTAGGAAAGTATAGTCGGGCATGGCCGACCTTATAATACCCTACACCATGAGTATATTTTAAAATTTTTATTTTTTATAAAGAATCTTTTATGTTGAATATTACCATAATTCCAAAATATTTAAGCAAATATTAAGCAAAAATTTCTAAATGAGTCTTTATATAGGTCAAATATGGGCCGATCCTCGGTAAATTTGGGAAAAGGATATATTTTTAAATAACAGTTAGTTTTGTTGAATTTCATTGCGATACAAATGGTTAAAAACATGCTTGGTCCAAATTTCATCAAATTATCTTGAAAATTGTGGCCTGTACCTTGCGCATAAGGTTTACATGGACAGCCAGCCGGACAGACGGACGGACGAACATGTCTTAATCGACTCAAAAAATGATTCTGAATCGATCGGTATACTTTCAGGTGGGTATTGGACCAATATTTTTGTATGTTACAAACATCAGCACAAACGTATAATACCCTCCCCACTATAGTGGTGTAAAATATAAAAAGGGAATTTGTACCACAGTTCTATTCTACATACAAAAGTGCCATCACTGTTCTACAAATGTCACGTAAAAACGTTATAAAATTCTATTTTATACAGGTTGAAACGTTACGGCTACATTTCGGTAAGCATTTTTATTGTCTTTCCTTAATCAAAAACGATCAGCTGACACGTTTTCTTACAGTTACAGTACGTTGCGCTTGGGTAATTCTACCTTAATAAGGACCCAGGATATATATATAAACTTTTATGTTACAGACGAAAACGTCAAAATAATTAGAATTTACGCCGAGCACATTATACTAACCATATTTTAACTACAATATCATGTACAACACCACATTATGATTAATAAAACTATATTATAATGAAATATTCGGAATATATTTAATCATAATATGATATTTTATAATACTAATAATGATCATAATATGATATTTCTTGATAGTAAAAATTATTACAATATGTTTTAACTTAACCATAATTCTAACCATAATATGTTGCTCTTAGATTATGGTTGCCACAACTATATATTTTCTCTGCGTGTAATTCCCATTTTTAACATAGCCAACCATACATTCATACTTGTATTTTTATACCCACCATCAAAAAAGATGGGGGGTGTATTGATTTTGTCATTCCGTTTGTAACACATTGAAATATTCGTCATAGACCCATAAAAGTATATATATTTCGGGTCCTTGTTGAATTCTAATACAATTTAGCCATGCCCGTCCGTCTGTTGAAATCACGACACCACACGAGAAGAGCTAGACAGTTGAAATTTTGCACAAATATTCCCTTTTGCTAAGGTTTGTTTGTTATTGAAAATGGGCCATATCGGTCCACTTTTTCGGCTATCCTCCATAGAAGTGGACCTTCTGAAAACAGCTTTAACGGGCATAACTGCTTTAGAAGTGCGAATATAGCGATGAAATTCGACATAAATAAATTTCATATGATCCAAAATCTTTCTAACAAATTTTTTGAGGATCTGTCCATAATTGACCCTACCCCCCCATATAAGGTCCACTTTAAAAAATTACATTAACACTCATAACTGGCCCAAAAATGCGAAGTGGACCTCCTGAAAACAGGTTTAACGGGCATAACTGCTTTAGAAGTGCGAATATAGCGATGAAATTCGACATAAATAAATTTCATATGATCCAAAATCTTTCTAACAAATTTTTTGAGGATCTGTCCATAATTGACCCTACCCCCCATATAAGGTCCCCTTTAAAAAATTACATTAACACTCATAACTGGCACAAAAATGCGAGTATAGCGATGAAATTCGGTATAAATAAGTTTTTTTACAAACCAAAACCTTCTAACCAATTTATTTAAGGATCGGCCTATAAAAGACCCTATATGCCATATAAGGTCCACTTTTTAAAATGACTTTAACACTCACTACTGGCCTAAAAATTCGGGTGTAGCGATGAAATTCGGTATACGTAAGTTTTTTACGAACCAAAACCTCTCTACCAATTTTTCTTAGGATCGGCCCTTAAATGACCCTACCCCCCATATAAGGTCCCCTTCAGAAAATGACTTTTACACACTTACTGGCCCAAAAATGTGAGTATAGAGATGATATTTGGTAAACCCTTTTAACCAATTTTTTTAGAGTCGGTCCAAAAATGACCCTACCCCAATATAAGGTCCCCTTCCGGAAACGACTTTAACGCTCATTACTGGCCTAAAAATTCGAGTATAGCGATGAAATTCGATATAAATAAGTTTTTTACAAACCAAAACCTTCTAACCAATTTATTTAAGGATCGGCCCATAAAAGACCCTACCTCCCATATAAGGTTCCCTTCAGAAAATGACTTTTACACTCATTACTGGCCTTAAAATTCGAGTATAGCGATGAAAATCGGTATAAGTTTCTTACGCACTAAAACCTTTTAACCATTTTTTAATTATCGGCCCATAAATGACCCTACCGATTCTGAAAATATCTTTAACGCTCATTACTGGCTATAATACACGAATATATGGCAATAACATTTTATAAAATTAAGTTCCTCGCGAGCCAAAATCTCTTTACCAACATTTATGTGAATAAGTCCATAATTGACAGACAGACGGATATATCTAGATCGACTCAGAATTTCATAAGGATGAAGAATATATATACTTTGTTGGGTCTTAGATGAATATTTCTTAGTGTTACAAACGGAATCACAAACTGATATATACCCTCTATCACCACTGATGGTGGTGGAGGGTATAAAAATATGTTAAATCAAAATTTTATATATTACAAAAAAATTAAACATCAAAATTTTAGGATAATTTTAACTAAATATATATATATATATTATAATATATATATATATATATATATATATAATATATATATATTATATATATATATATATATAATATATATATATATATATATATATATATATATATATATATATATATATATATATATATATATATATATATATATATATATATATATATATATATATATATCCCATTTTGGTAATATTAATCAGCCAAAAAATATGCAACAGTAATCGGTAATTTATATCATTAATATTACAGAATATGTTATTAACATAATTTTCTAGTTACCATAAAAATTGTTTATAATATTAACATGAGTGTTAAAGTAATGATGTATGATATGTTATTAACAGATAAGTTAGTTAACATAACATTATGAAAATATGTTAAAATGAAAACTACTCCTGTCTAAATATAAGTATGTATGTTAATAAAAATATAGATTATAACAGAATGAATTTAAAAAGATTTTTTTTCAAATATCAAACAATGTTAACTTATTCATAATTATGTATGTGAATGTACGTAGTATTGTGACATAAAACCAAATTAACACAAATCAATAAGGTAACAAATTGTGCAAATATAATAACATGATGCAAATATAATAACATGATGACAACAGAAATAAATTTGAGCAATAATGAATTGAAATGTTATAAATTTGAATTTGTTTTTTATATCTATAATAGAGTGAAAATTTAATACAGGAAATAAATTTGACTCACCATTTGTAATCCCGCGAAGACTCCAGGCCTGTTGTCCCTTGAGATGTTGTCAATACCATGATTAATTTTAAATATTCACTCATTAGTAAGGTGTAGTGTTTATGATTGGTGTGCAATGTGTATGAATGAGGCAATGTTAATAACAGATAATAAAATTTACTTTTACATATTTATACCCTACACCACTATTGTGGGGAGGGTATTTTGCGTATGTGCAGAAGTTTGTAATACCCAAAAATATTGGTGCTAGACCCACCTTAAAGTATACCAATCGGTTCAGAATCACTTTCTGAGTCGATTTAGCTATGTCCGTCCGTCCGTCTGTCTGTGTGTCTATGTAAACAGGTCGCAATTTTCAAGATAATTTGATGAAATTTGGTACATACTCTTTTTTTAAGGACGAACGCTATTGAAAATGGTAGAAATCGGTCCATTATTTCTCCTAGCCCCCATACAACCGCATCCCCCGAATCGGGCCTTTAGACCCACAATTACGTTATATGTTTTATAATGTCAACAAAATGACAATATTAATTTTTGTGGTGATCGGGCCTCATTTGACCCTAGCCCCCATACAAACTCCCCTTCAGAAAATGACTTGAATGTCAAAATTATCTTATAATTACTAATAAAACGATCAAAATCTACATAAATGACTTTGAAGTAGACGTAAATTCATATACCAAAATTTATAAGGATAGGCCCATATTTACCCCTTCTCCGCTATGAGCCCTCTTGTAGAAATTCTCTTTTTTGTCAACAATAAGCAAAAAATTTCACAATAAAACAAATTATATGTTTTATATAAAAAAATCCACAATTTCACTGACTGGTAGGGTATCATATGGTCGGCAATGTCCGCTATAAATTCATACTTGTTAAATAAGCAAAACAACAACAATAAGAAAACAATGTTTAAAATTTGAAAATTCAAAACAAATGTCAAAATTTAAAGAAAACTAAAAAAAATTTAAAATAAAAAAAAAATAAAACAAGTAGGAAAGTATAGTCGGGCATAGCCGACCATATAATACTCTACACCATGAGTTTATTTTTAAAATTTTTACTTTTTATAAAGAAACTTTTATGTTGAATATTTTTCCAAAATATTTAAGCAATTTATTGATAAAAAAACTAAAATTTCTATATGAGTCTTTATATAGGTCAAATATGGGCCGATCCTCGGTAAATTTGGGAAAAGGATATATTTTTAAATAACAGTTAGTTTTGTTGAATTTCATTGCGATACAAATGGTTAAAAACATGCTTGGTCCAAATTTCATCAAATTATCTTGAAAATTGTGGCCTGTACCTTGCGCATAAGGTTTACATGGACAGCCAGCCGGACAGACGGACGGACGAACATGTCTTAATCGACTCAAAAAATGATTCTGAATCGATCGGTATACTTTCAGGTGGGTATTGTACCAATATTTTTGTATGTTACAAACATCAGCACAAACGTATAATACCCTCCCCACTATAGTGGTGTAAAATATAAAAAGGGAATTTGTACCACAGTTCTATTCTACATACAAAAGTGCCATCACTGTTCTACAAATGTCACGTAAAAACGTTATAAAATTCTATTTTATACAGGTTGAAACGTTACGGCTACATTTCGGTAAGCATTTTTATTGTCTTTCCTTAATCAAAAACGATCAGCTGACACGTTTTCTTACAGTTACAGTACGTTGCGCTTGGGTAATTCTACCTTAATAAGGACCCAGGATATATATATAAACTTTTATGTTACAGACGAAAACGTCAAAATAATTAGAATTTACGCCGAGCACATTATACTAACCATATTTTAACTACAATATCATGTACAACACCACATTATGATTAATAAAACTATATTATAATGAAATATTCGGAATATATTTAATCATAATATGATATTTTATAATACTAATAATGATCATAATATGATATTTCTTGATAGTAAAAATTATTACAATATGTTTTAACTTTAACCATAATTCTAACCATAATATGTTGCTCTTAGATTATGGTTGCCACAACTATATATTTTCTCTGCGTGTAATTCCCATTTTTAACATAGCCAACCATACATTCATACTTGTATTTTTATACCCACCATCAAAAAAGATGGGGGGTGTATTGATTTTGTCATTCCGTTTGTAACACATTGAAATATTCGTCATAGACCCATAAAAGTATATATATTTCGGGTCCTTGTTGAATTCAAATACAATTTAGCCATGCCCGTCCGTCTGTTGAAATCACGACACCACACGAGAAGAGCTAGACAGTTGAAATTTTGCACAAATATTCCCTTTTGCTAAGGTTTGTTTGTTATTGAAAATGGGCCATATCGGTCCACTTTTTCGGCTATCCTCCATAGAAGTGGACCTTCTGAAAACAGCTTTAACGGGCATAACTGCTTTAGAAGTGCGAATATAGCGATGAAATTCGACATAAATAAATTTCATATGATCCAAAATCTTTCTAACAAATTTTTTGAGGATCTGTCCATAATTGACCCTACCCCCCCATATAAGGTCCACTTTAAAAAATTACATTAACACTCATAACTGGCCCAAAAATGCGAAGTGGACCTCCTGAAAACAGGTTTAACGGGCATAACTGCTTTAGAAGTGCGAATATAGCGATGAAATTCGACATAAATAAATTTCATATGATCCAAAATCTTTCTAACAAATTTTTTGAGGATCTGTCCATAATTGACCCTACCCCCCATATAAGGTCCCCTTTAAAAAATTACATTAACACTCATAACTGGCACAAAAATGCGAGTATAGCGATGAAATTCGGTATAAATAAGTTTTTTTACAAACCAAAACCTTCTAACCAATTTATTTAAGGATCGGCCTATAAAAGACCCTACATGCCATATAAGGTCCACTTTTTAAAATGACTTTAACACTCACTACTGGCCTAAAAATTCGGGTGTAGCGATGAAATTCGGTATACGTAAGTTTTTTACGAACCAAAACCTCTCTACCAATTTTTCTTAGGATCGGCCCTTAAATGACCCTACCCCCCATATAAGGTCCCCTTCAGAAAATGACTTTTACACACTTACTGGCCCAAAAATGTGAGTATAGAGATGATATTTGGTAAACCCTTTTAACCAATTTCTTTAGAGTCGGTCCAAAAATGACCCTACCCCAATATAAGGTCCCCTTCCGGAAACGACTTTAACGCTCATTACTGGCCTAAAAATTCGAGTATAGCGATGAAATTCGATATAAATAAGTTTTTTACAAACCAAAACCTTCTAACCAATTTATTTAAGGATCGGCCCATAAAAGACCCTACCTCCCATATAAGGTTCCCTTCAGAAAATGACTTTTACACTCATTACTGGCCTTAAAATTCGAGTATAGCGATGAAAATCGGTATAAGTTTCTTACGCACTAAAACCTTTTAACCATTTTTTAATTATCGGCCCATAAATGACCCTACCGATTCTGAAAATATCTTTAACGCTCATTACTGGCTATAATACACGAATATATGGCAATAACATTTTATAAAATTAAGTTCCTCGCGAGCCAAAATCTCTTTACCAACATTTATGTGAATAAGTCCATAATTGACAGACAGACGGATATATCTAGATCGACTCAGAATTTCATAAGGATGAAGAATATATATACTTTGTTGGGTCTTAGATGAATATTTCTTAGTGTTACAAACGGAATCACAAACTGATATATACCCTCTATCACCACTGATGGTGGTGGAGGGTATAAAAATATGTTAAATCAAAATTTTATATATTACAAAAAAATTAAACATCAAAATTTTAGGATAATTTTGAACTAAATATTAATATATAATATATATATATATATATATATATATATATATATTATATATATATATAATATATATATATATATATATATATATATATATATATATATATATAATATATAATATATATATATATATATATATAATATATATATATATATATATATATATAATATATATATATATATATATATATATATATATATATATATATACATATATATATATATATATATCCAAATTTTGGTAATATTAATCAGCCAAAAAATATGCAACAGTAATCGGTAATTTATATCATTAATATTACAGAATATGTTATTAACATAATTTTCTAGTTACCATAAAAATTGTTTATAATATTAACATGAGTGTTAAAGTAATGATGTATGATATGTTATTAACAGATAAGTTAGTTAACATAACATTATGAAAATATGTTAAAATGAAAACTACTCCTGTCTAAATATAAGTATGTATGTTAATAAAAATATAGATTATAACAGAATGAATTTAAAAAGATTTTTTTTCAAATATCAAACAATGTTAACTTATTCATAATTATGTATGTGAATGTACGTAGTATTGTGACATAAAACCAAATTAACACAAATCAATAAGGTAACAAATTGTGCAAATATAATAACATGATGCAAATATAATAACATGATGACAACAGAAATAAATTTGAGCAATAATGAATTGAAATGTTATAAATTTGAATTTGTTTTTTATATCTATAATAGAGTGAAAATTTAATACAGGAAATAAATTTGACTCACCATTTGTAATCCCGCGAAGACTCCAGGCCTGTTGTCCCTTGAGATGTTGTCAATACCATGATTAATTTTAAATATTCACTCATTAGTAAGGTGTAGTGTTTATGATTGGTGTGCAATGTGTATGAATGAGGCAATGTTAATAACAGATAATAAAATTTACTTTTACATATTTATACCCTACACCACTATTGTGGGGAGGGTATTTTGCGTATGTGCAGAAGTTTGTAATACCCAAAAATATTGGTGCTAGACCCACCTTAAAGTATACCAATCGGTTCAGAATCACTTTCTGAGTCGATTTAGCTATGTCCGTCCGTCCGTCTGTCTGTGTGTCTATGTAAACAGGTCGCAATTTTCAAGATAATTTGATGAAATTTGGTACATACTCTTTTTTTAAGGACGAACGCTATTGAAAATGGTAGAAATCGGTCCATTATTTCTCCTAGCCCCCATACAACCGCATCCCCCGAATCGGGCCTTTAGACCCACAATTACGTTATATGTTTTATAATGTCAACAAAATGACAATATTAATTTTTGTGGTGATCGGGCCTCATTTGACCCTAGCCCCCATACAAACTCCCCTTCAGAAAATGACTTGAATGTCAAAATTATCTTATAATTACTAATAAAACGATCAAAATCTACATAAATGACTTTGAAGTAGACGTAAATTCATATACCAAAATTTATAAGGATAGGCCCATATTTACCCCTTCTCCGCTATGAGCCCTCTTGTAGAAATTCTCTTTTTTGTCAACAATAAGCAAAAAATTTCACAATAAAACAAATTATATGTTTTATATAAAAAAATCCACAATTTCACTGACTGGTAGGGTATCATATGGTCGGCAATGTCCGCTATAAATTCATACTTGTTAAATAAGCAAAACAACAACAATAAGAAAACAATGTTTAAAATTTGAAAATTCAAAACAAATGTCAAAATTTAAAGAAAACTAAAAAAAATTTAAAATAAAAAAAAATAAAACAAGTAGGAAAGTATAGTCGGGCATAGCCGACCATATAATACTCTACACCATGAGTTTATTTTTAAAATTTTTACTTTTTATAAAGAAACTTTTATGTTGAATATTTTTCCAAAATATTTAAGCAATTTATTGATAAAAAAACTAAAATTTCTAAATGAGGCTTTATATAGGTAAAATTGGGCCGATCCTCGGTAAATTTGGGAAAAGGATATATTTTAAAATAACAGTTAGTTTTGTTGAGTTTCATTACGATACAAATGGTTACAAGTCAATTTTAGACGTTTTAGACATTTTTTGAAGGGGGGTTTGTATGGGGGCTAGGGTCAAATAAGGGCCGATCCTTACGAAAATCTGCAGTGTCATAAATACTTATGTAAAACTTATTTATGCCAATTTTTAGAGAGATAATAGAATATTTGACATAATTATGGCATAAAAAGTTCAAATCGACCGATGTCAACCATTTTCAATAGGCTTCGTCCCTGTTTTTCCAAATTGCATCAAATTATCTTGAAAATTGCGGCCTGTACCTTGCGCACAAGGTTTACATGGACAGCCAGCCAGCCGGACAGACGGACGGACGGAAAATGATTCTGAATCGATCGGTATACTTTAAGGTGGGTATTTATTATTATTCTAACGAAATGAAGTTAAATAAATAAATAAATAAATAAATAAATAAATAAATAAATATGAATTTATGATTAGGATATGGAATATTCTCGTCAAAATTCTAGAATTTCCTTTCAAAACTGGGTTTTTATAGACTTGTCAGGTGTTTAAAATTGTAGGTAATAAGTAATTTGTAGAGTTTTAGATAATAATTGTTGATTAATTAAATTGGACGCTTGATTGCAAAAATAGTAATGATGTTAGATGACAAATTTATTGCAGCAGACGACAATTAGCAGTGTCTTTTTGCTGCCGACCACTCTAGTTCCATTCAAGCAAAAACTTCGCAATTCAAAGTAAAGAGTAACGCCACAACAAATTTGTAAACTATCCCCCGGATCCTGGTTACTTTTGAAACAAAGGATCTGTATTGAAACACAAGAAAATCTTATAGAAAGGCAATAATCAGAAAAGTAATTCTAATATACCACTATTCTGCAATAACGCTTACCCAGAAATCCAGACTCTTGTAAACTTTGCAGCATACAAAAAAAAAACTACCCAAGGTATTGGAAACAAACCACATAAATGTACAATGTATCCTTAACTCGAATAAAAACAAATTTCAAGGAAAAACACAGAAATAACACGAAAATCAAATTCCGTTTATAATATTTGCTTTTCACAACTCAAATTTTCAAATCACAATCATAAAGAATTTCAAATTTGTAAAATAAATGGAAAATATTTTCAATGCCAATTTTAAAATTTTACGTTTACATTTGAGCTAAGTGTTGTACAAACAAGTGCCTCACATAGTCGACTTCGACTTTTCGACAAAAAGTCGATTATTCGAAAGTCGATTTATAGAACCCTACTTCAAGGATTACATCTACGAATAAATGTTTGTCTTCCTTGTGAACAGACAGATTTCTGTCTTCGGCGGATAACATTGAGGCTACGAGGTTGAGCTCAGCTCAAGGTTGTATTCAAAGTCTCTTCAGCTCTTCTGCACAAGTAATTTGGATCCTTTTCTTTTAAAAGCAGACAGATTATGGACCTTTATCAGTTAGGGTCCTTAGGAGGCTACGTTATTGAAGACAAATTCTGTGTCAATGCATATAGCTAGTGTATACAGTTTGCTATCGAAGGATTTATATACGTATGTAGTGGACAACTTCGTTTAAAGCGGTTTCCTTCAATCGTCCCTTTACATAATTTGTAGGTAGGTTGTTATGTAGCAAAACTCTTAATTGGCCCCCTCCGTCTGAACATGTATCTAGCGATATATTTTACGAATTTAACTGTGATTTAAAAATATTTCTAATATGGCTAGGGGTTTGAGTCTCCAGGTACCCTCTACAAATATTGTTAGGTATCGTTTTAGGAAAAGACACATTAACAGCAAGTGAGAGTGCTTGCTGTCAATGTGTCTTTAAGATTCGGTTGTGCCGAATCTCAAATGCCCTCTACCAGCTTATTTTTATTAAAACCGATTTAACTATCTAATTTTTAGATAACTCGACACAAATTTTGTTTCCGTAATGAAGGTACTAACATTTATACATGTTTGGAACTAATTTTGATTAGTTCCTGAAACATTTATATTGAGATCGGTTGTGGACCTGGTACGGATGACGTGATTTATTATAGAACGATCACGTAGATGCCAAAAAAAAACTAACATATTCATGTCGAGAATTTTCGGACATCAATATTTATAATGAACTTAATTCGTTTAACTGATTTTCGAAACGATATATTTTCGACTGAATCTATACACAGAGCATACTCATGTCGAATTTTATCGAAATATTATTATTTAAAAATGAATTATGTGGTAATCAGAGATTTTCAGAAATGCAAATTTATGTCAAATTTAAGCTCGAAAACTTTGATTTTCAATTTGCGACTAAGGTTCTATAAATCGACTTTCGAATAATCGAACAATCGAAAAATTTGTCGAAAAAAGTCGACAAGTCGAAGTCGACTATTTTGTTCCAAAAAAGTCGATAACTCGACTATCGTCTATGAAAAAAGTCGACTTTGTAAATAAAAGTCGAAAAAAGTCGAAAAGTCGGAAAGCCGAAAGAGTCGGAAATAGTCGAAAATAGTCGAAAAGTCGGAAAAAGTCGAAAAAAGTCGAAAAAAGTCGAAAAAAGTCGAAAAAGGTCGAAAAAAGTCGAAAAAAGTCCTAAAGTCGTAAAAAGTCGGAAAAAGTCGAAAAGTCGAAAAGTCGAAAAGTCGAAAATAGTCGGAAAAGTCGAAAAAAGTCGAAAAAGGTCGAAAAAAGTCGAAAAGTCGTAAAAAGTCGGAAAAAGTCGAAAAGTCGATAATAGTCGGAAAAGTCGAAAATATTCGAAAAGTCGAAAATAGTCGAAAAAAGTCGAAAAATCGAAAATAGTCGAAAAGTCGAAAAAAGTCTAGAAGTAGAAAAAAGTCGAAAAAACTAGAAAAGTCGAAAAAACTAGAAATGTCGGAAAATCGAAAATAGTCGAAAAGTCGAAAAATATCGAAAATAGTCGAAAAGTCGGAAGAAGTCGAAAAAAAAGTCTGAAAAACTCGAAAAATTGCAACAAATAGAAAAAATATAAATAAAATTTTGTATTATTAATAATAATACTTAATAATAATAATAATAATAATAATAATAATAATAATAATAATATATTATTATTATTATTATTATTACGAAATGTTGGATAGATTCATTTCGTTGGCGGATCATGTTGGAAGAGTGTTGTTGCAGATTCAGATTGAAAAAACCTCAAAGAAAAAAGCACCAGAAATGCTTACATCTTCGGAAATCGAAGTTTTAACGGAAATTCGAGACATATTAAAACCCTGTGGTTTATAACCCATGAGGTTAGTTGGAAAAAAAATGTTTCAATTAGTAAATGTATTCCTCTCATTGCTGGACTTAAAACGGTAGGTAACAAAGTATGTAACATATTATCAAGACTGTCAGTTTTTTAGAAATTGATTAAAAAAAATAAAAAAGAAATAATAGTAATTACATTTAAATTTTAATTCTACTTTAAAATTAACTTAAACAAATATTTAAATTTTTTATAGCAACTTAATAC
>NC_060950.1:45856541-45860609 GCF_022045245.1 Lucilia cuprina | reverse complement strand
TTTTAATTGTTGATATTATCATGTTAAAAGTTTTGTATATTTTAATTTGTTATTTATAAATGTTACTTAGTTTAAATTGTAAATATGCTAGTTTTTAAATATTTATAAATATACTAGATAAATAATTATATTATTATTTTTTTTATTCGATAGTTTTATTTTATTTATATATTTTAAATGTAATAAAATTCAAAAATTAAAATATTTTATAATAAAATAATATGAGAATTGTATTTTTAAATGAATTATATAAATATTGTACCTGAAGTATTAAGTTTTAGCAATATTTGAGGGAATGTTCACTACAAAGGCGGGTTTGTATAGGGGTTAGTGTCAAATAAGGGCCGATCCTTACGAAAATCTGCAGTGTCATTTATACTTATATAGAACTTATTTGTGCCAATTTTCAGAGAGATAATAGAATATTTGACGTAATTATGGCATAAAAAGTTCAAATCGGGAGGTACGGTTGTATGGGGGCTAGGTGATATAATGGACCGATTTCAACCATTTTCAATAGGCTTCGTCCCTGTGCCAAAAAACATGCTTGGTCCAAATTTCATCAAATTATCTTGAAAATTGCGGCCTGTACCTTGTGCACAAGGTTTACATGGACAGCCAGCTAGCCAGCCGGACAGACGGGCGGACATGTCTTAATCGACTCAAAAAATGTGAATCGTTCGGCATACTTTAAGGTTGGTATTGGACCAATATTTTTGTATGTTACTAACATCAGCACAAACGTATAATACCCTCCCCACTATATGAAGACGGAAATAAAAATTTTAATTTAATTTTAATTTCCGCATTACATAATAATTTTTGTGAGATCTGTGCAATATAATATTGAAGAAATATGAGGTAATGTGTAAGATTTGTAAGATTGTAAATTTTATTAGAGAAGAATCTCAGAGAATTTCCAAAATTGTTCTACTAGTTAAATCATCAAAACTATTATACGGAATCATCAGAACGGTTTAATAATCAACATATATTAATATTAATATTTATAATCAAACTTGGAAGCTGTACGCAAAACTCAAGATTTCTTTTAGTTTTAAAACATATCAAACATTTAATTACGAGCATCATATCCTCGGCATTATATCGTCATCAAATTATTTGATAAACGCATCTACCAAATTTGAAAAACCTAATATCTATTTCTAAGTTAAACGCTAATCTATTCTAACTAACACTCTATTATCTATTCAAAATTAAACTCGAATATCAATATTGATTAAATCTAATCTAATTACATCTTAAAAACTATCTTAATTTATTATAACTTACTTAAAATCTAATTCATTTATCTTAAATCTAATCTCTTATAACAAAATTTTTATTAACTTATCTTTAAACTTACATTTTTAAACTTTTAAATTTTTTTCTTAATTAAATCTTAATTTCATCTAAATGTAACTTAATTTTATAGAAATGTAAAGAAAAGATTTACACTTTTCCACACAATACATTATCATTTATACCTACACTTACACTTATACACAAAAATATTCATACATTTTACAAATGTACTAAATCATTTTTGTGAGTGTATAATTGAATAAATTTATATAATTTACTGGAAATTTGGTAGAACTCAAGCCCAAGACATCAGGCCTGAAGTCAACGACACTCTAAAAAATATTATACATATTTAAAATTATAATTTTACATTATAAAAATACATCATCATACTCTTTTACTTAATATTATGAATTTTAACTATTCTAATTCTTGTGTAAAATAAACTTAGTTAGTTCAATATGAAAGGTTAAACTTTGTTATTTTACGAAAAGTTTAGATTAATTGGTTAAGTGTAGTAGGTATTTGGGCTATTAATGAATATGAGTAATAGCATAGTAGGGCGGGTTTTGAGAAGAAGGGATAAGTCCATCATATCTCTATAAAATATTGCACTCAGTTTTATTGATTAAGTATTATTATTTTATCAATTGAAATGTATGTACTTTTGCTACCTATATTTAAATTTATTTATATCGGTCTGATACAAATAAATTTAAATTTGATGCGTCCATTCCAGGGACGCATCAAAGAACCTACAAGTATGTGATCAGTTGTGTATATAAAATCAAATTATTTAAAGGGTATGAATGTTGACGGTTTTGGGAGCCTTTACACTGCTAGCTTTCAGTCTTTTGGGGTGGGTTCGTGTCCAAAACTTTTCTTAAAATCACATACCAATTTGTACTTACTTAATAGAATCCCTTGCCTCGGTTTTTATAACGACTAAATGACCAATAAAGAATCAATAAAACGTAATTAAACTGGAAACTAAATTGACAACTAAAATGAAAAAAGGAACTGAAAATAAAAATGAAGCTGCAATAAAACCTTACGAAACTACGAAAATAACGCGAAACGAAATTGCTGGACACCCTAGATGTTTTGGGGCCATTGCCTCGTAACCCTCACTACCTTGTTTTAGCCTAGGCCAATTTAAACTAAAACCCAAAAAATGAGAATAACCTTAACCTTTCACATCCGTAAGAAATCAAATATTATTTATAGATCCATTTTAATTAACTAATTTATTCACATTTCAAAAAAATAGAAAACTTATTTTATATAAGTAGTAGAAAAACTATAATAATACTAGTTTTTAAGAAAATTCACCAAAAAATTATAAAAGTGATTTTAACAAATTTATGTAATTTCCTTAAAGTTACTTCCAAATATGAAAACATACTACCAATACGTGGGATTACGTCCCTTGATTGTATCCCGAAATAAATCTTACTTTTACCAAAAAAAAAATGCAATAGATAATTAAAAAAATTTATATACCGAGAGCGAGAAGCAAAAACCAAAACGCAACATTTAATTTATATCAAACAGGTTTGATTGCACTCAAGCTTTTGGTTGTTGCTCCTGTTATTAAGAAATATGCAAGTATGTATGTAAGGAATAAGAATTAAGAGAAAAAAATGTTTGATCACTCACCAACTGATATCAATCAACATTTAACAAGTTGTGTCTGATGACGTAGAGGCCTCTTCGAACATCGATATTTGTTTTTTGTTGGGTTGGTTGTTGTTGCTGTTTAATCAAAAAATGTTTCATACTTGCATAAACCTATATTATGGATTTATGATAAAATTAATATTAGGGCAACGCTAAATATTTCATTTTTATACATACCATACCATATCTTATATTAGTAATATAAAATGTTAAGAGTAACTTAAAATTATATTAAAACTGTTTAATTATGGTTAGGAAATCATTTTTTTTAAACAAAATTCTTGAAACTGTGATATATATTAAAATGTGATTTGGGCAAATGTGCAATTTTAGATTTTAAGCATTATTTTTGAGTTTTAAGTTTTATTTTTGGTTTTTAAATTTTAAGAGGTTTTAATTTTTTCTTATTTTTGCATGTTTGTTTTTCTGTTTAATACATTTCAGGCATGGTATCACTTTTTAAATATTTATTGTAAACATTTTGTTAGAGTTTAAGAACAAATTTTAACTTTAGATGTTTTAAGTTAGATTTTTTTTCAAACTATAACAAATTCTAACACATTACGTATTATTTATGAATTATTTAACCGATTTTCGCTTTTTGTTTTAGAAATCTAATTGTCGAACCATAATTATACCAGTTATACTAAATGATTTTCTTTAATTTTACGATTTATAATAAGTTAATTGCTGACAGATGATATTAAGCTAATTTGGTGGAGTTTTATAACGATGATGTTGAATAAAAAGTAGAAGTGACGTCACCGTGACTTTATTCCTTTAATTAAATGTTAAAATTGGAATTCTGTCACTGATCTGTACAGTTGGAGATGATTGAGAGAATCGAATAGAGAATTATATAAAAATTATTGTAAGTCAGCAGCGTGGATTTGGGTGACGTCACATAACATAACGGTCACTCATGTCTCACTTGATGTTGTCTCTTCACTATTTCAAACAGTGATGTGTGAAAATATAGCACAGACAATGGAAATTTCTGTCTATAGAAATCTATTTAAAAGGACTTAAATAAAAATTTACTAAAATTGGTGTAACATGTCAGATTTACCTTTTAACAAATAA
>NC_060950.1:45850953-45856441 GCF_022045245.1 Lucilia cuprina | reverse complement strand
ATTGTAATAATAATTTGAATCAAATAAAAAAAAATAAAGCTGTAAGTTTAGTGGTTTCTTTTTTATAAACATATATATATGTTAAGAATTTTTCGATCTCACTCCTTATGTATGTACATTTCAATCATATTCCGTTATACTTTTAATACAATATTAAAACTAATTTGATTTTAATAAAACTAAATTCATTCCTACGTTCAAAGAAAAGGTAAAATAAAAATTTAAGGAATTGTGTATACCAGTTTGTGTTATTATTAAAATATAATAAATTTACACATAGATAAGAGTGACTTCTAATCCATCCTACTTTTGGGAACTCTTTTATCCATAAATTTGCACTCAAATTAGTCCACCGGAATATTAATATAACGTGTGATCGATTCATTAATATTAGCCTCAGTGATAATCGGAAGAATTACTGGAAATCTAATAAAATCCTGAGTATATTTATTTGTTAAAAGGTAAATCTGACATGTTACACCAATTTTAGTAAATTTTAATTTAAGTCCTTTTAAATAGATTTCTCTAGACAGAAATTTCCATTGTCTGTGTTATATTTTCACACATCACTGTTTAGAATAGTGAAGAGACAACATTAAGTGAGACACGAGTGACCGTTATGTTATGTGACGTCACCCAAATCCACGCTGCTGACTTACAATAATTTTTATATAATTCTCTATTCGATTCTCTCAATCATCTCCAACTGTACAGATCAGTGACAGAATTTCAATTTTAACATTGGATAAGAGAGTTAAAGGAATAAAGTCACGGTGATGTCACTTCTACTTTTTATTCAACATCGTCGTTATAAAACTCCACCAAATTAGCTTAATATCATCTGTCAGCAATCAACTTATTATAAATCGTAAAATTAAAGAAAATCATTTAGTATAACTGGTATAATTATGGTTAGACAATTAGATTTCTAAAACAAATAGTGAAAATCGGTTAAATAATTCATAAATAATACGTAATGTGTTAGAATTTGTTATAGTATGGAAAAAAATCTAACTTAAAACATCTAAAGTTAAAATTTGTTCTTAAACTCTAACAAAATGTTTACAATAAATATTTAAAAAGTGATACAATGGCGTAAATGTATTAAACAGAAAAACAAACATGCAAAAATAAGAAAACATTAAAATATCTTAAAGTTTAAAAACCAAAAGGAAAACTTAAAACTCAAAAATAGTGCTTAAAATCTAAAATTGCACATTTGCCCGAATCACAGTTTAATATATATCACAGTTTCAAGAATTTTGTTCAAAAAAAATTATTTCCTAACCATAATTAAACAGTTTTAATATAATTTTAAGTTACTCTTAACATTTTATATTACTAATATAAGATATGGTATGTATAAAAATGAAATATTTAGCGTTACCCTAATATTAATTTTATCATAAATCCATAATATAGGTTTATGCATAATTGCATATTTCTTAATAACAGGAGCAACAACCAAAAGCTTGAGTGCAATCAAACCTGTTTGTTGTTGCGTTTTGGTTTTTGCTTCTCGCTCTCGGTATATAAATTTTTTTAAGTATCTTTTGCATTTTTTTTTGGTAAAAGTAAGATTTATTTCGGGATACAATCAAGGGACGTAATCCCACGTATTGGTAGTATGTTTTCATATTTGGAAGTAACTTTAAGGAAATTACATAAATTTGTTAGAATCACTTTTATAATTTTTTGGTGAATTTTCTAAAAAACTAGTATTATTATAGTTTTTCTACTACTTATATAAAATAAGTTTTCTATTTTTTTGAAATGTGAATAAATTAGTTAATTAAAATGGATCTATAAATAATATTTGATTTCTTACGGATGTGAAAGGTTAAGGTTATTCATAATTTTTGGGTTTTAGTTTAAATTGGCCTAGGCTAAAACAAGGTAGGGAGGGTTACGAGGCAATGGCCCCAAAACATCTAGGGTGTCCAGCAATTTCGTTTCGCGTTATTTTCGTAGTTTCGTAAGGTTTTATTGCAGCTTCATTTTTATTTTCAGTTCCTTTTAGTTAATTTTGGTTGTCAATTTAGTTTCCAGTTTAATTACCTTTCATTGATTCTTTATTGGTCATTTAGTCATTATAAAAACCGAGGCAAGGGAGTCTATAAAGTAAGTACAAATTGGTATGTGATTTTTAGGATATGTTTTGGACACGAACCCACCCCAAAAGACTGAAAGTTAGCAGTGTAAAGGCTCCCAAAACCGTCAACATTCATACCCTTTAAATAATTTGATTTTATATACACAACTGATCACATACTTGTAGGTTCTTTGATGCGTCCCTGGAAAGGTGATTCATTTACCACCTTCAAAAAATGTCTTAAACGTCTAAAATTGACTTGTAACCATTTGTATCGCAATGAAACTCAACAAAACTAACTGTTATTTAAAAATATATCCTTTACCCAATTTACCGAGGATCGGCCTATATTTGACCTATATAAAGCCTCATTTAGAAATTTTAGTTTTTTTTCAATAAATTGTTTAAATATTTTGGAATTATGGTAATATTCAACGGACATGCCCTACTATACTTTCCTACTTGCTTTTAATGAAAATTTTTGAAATATAAGTTTTTCAATACATATAAAATTTCTATAGAATTGTTGTTTTAAATTTGCAATGTATTTAAAACCTAACAGATATTTACTTTTGAAAACATAGTCCTCACAGTGTTCCTTAATGAGAATTCTGGTTTCATTGCGAACGGTCGTGTTTGTGAAGTGCTCTGGCTAAATCATAAATTACTTTGAAAACTGTGCGGAAAAAATCAAATAAAATACTTTAAAATATAAAAGAGTAAAAAAACATAAACTCTGGTGTTAAAAAATTTAAGAATTATTGATCTCTAGCAGTGAAAATATAAAAAATAAAATTTTAAAAATCTTAAATAATAAAAAATAGGCAAATTGAGACAAATAAAAGAAAAAAGCAAAGGAAAACAACAAAATGAGCAACATTCTCTGTAACCAATGTAAAAACTTCATAACAACAACAAACTACGTGAGATGTTATAATTGTGAGTCTAATTATCATTTGACTACTTGCTGTCCTTTATCAGAAAATACATATTCCACTATGACTGGTGAGAAGAGAAAGAATTGGAAATGCCATGTTTGCAAACCCCGCAGCCGATCCCCTAACAACCTGTATCAAACTTTTGTCTTTGACAAAAATAATAAACAAGAACAATTACGTCAAGATGACAGCTCAGAAGAGAATGAAGGAGCCAAAAAATTTTAAGAATCATTGTCTCTTGAATCAGTAAATACAAAGCTCAATACTGTTCAATATAATTTACAGGAGATAAAGTCAAAATAGAGATGCTTGTAGCTAGTGTCAATAGCTTACAAGCTCAAATGAAAAATGATGTGCAAGTAGCACTAACAGCGATAACAAACTCTATCTCCACATTAGTTACTCAAGTTAACGAACTTAACGAAAGAGACAAAATAAAAGAAAAACAAATAAATAATTTGGACACACGCATTAACAAAATAGAACAACAGATGATCAGTCAAAATATAGAAATAAAGAATGTGGAAAATAAACAAATAATGCCAATAGAAGTGGTTAAAAATATAGCAGCTTCTGTAAATATCGAAATCCACGAAAATCACATCAACAATGCCTTTCGTTTAAAAAACCAATCTAAAATTATTGTCGAGTTCTCTTCTTATAATAAAAAACTAGAGCTTATGGACAAAATAAAGAGACACAGAGTAGACGCCAAAATAATAAACAATGACGACAATACTAACAGCAACATCAAGTACATCTACATTAACGATGAATTAACGCACTACTACCGTCGATTGCTATGGATTGCAAAAGCAAAAGCCCGCGAGACCAATTGGAAGTATGTATGGGTCTGAAATGGCAAAATATTTGCCAGAAGGTCCGACAATTGTCCATCCATATTAATCAACACAGATATAGAGCCTATAACACCAGCAGCTCATTTAAATAACTTTTTAATAAACAATTTTTTTTGATAAATAAAATAAAACAATAAAGAAAATTAAACAAAATGTGTACAACCAAGATCAAAAACTATTAGTTTTTAGTGACATTAATAATGAACACTTAAGTTATCCCGTAACTCTTATTTTTATGAACATTCGATCACTGCGATTAAATTTTAATTCTTTTCTAGTCAGCACCAACAAAATAAAAATCATAATTTTAGTTGAAACCAATATAATTGATAGTGAGAATAACATCTATAGTATACCAGGCTTTAACTCCTATTCCTAAACAGGGAAGGGAAAGGAGGAGGAATAGCAGTATACGTTAAAGAGAGTATTAATTTTACTCAAATCTCTCTAAACATAAACTCTTTTGAACTACTAAGTACAAACTGATCTGTATATAAACAACAAACCCGTTTCTCTACTCTCTGTTTATCGCCCTCCTGATCATAGTGTATCAGAATTCATAAAAGAAATTGAAGAAATAATTACCAAAATAAAAAACAAGCAAGAGATTATCATTGTAGGAGATATGAATATAGATATACTAAAGCAAAATATTACAACAACATCCTACCTTGATATGCTTTTGTCGAATGGTATGCAGTGTATGATAAAAGAAAGTACTCGAGAAGATGTAAACAAAAAAACAAGTACTTGCATTAACCACTTGTTTATTAAAAACAACAAAAACACTCAAGCATACGCATCAATAATAACAACAACGATATCAGATCACTACGCTATTTTTGGTTGTATAAACAAGCAAGAAAATAATCAGGGCACGGAAAAGCATGTAATTCAGGGTTTGCAACTAAACAATTATCTCGTTAATAAAAAAATAAAAGAAGTAAATTGGCAAAATATAATAAATCAATATCAAAATACTAACGATATTTATAATAAAATACATGAACAATTTTGCGAAATATATAGTAGTTCCTACAGAAAAAAAACATTATCTAAGAAGAGATCTAGTAATCCGTGGATTAGTGAAAACTTGATTAAATTATGTAACATACGGGATAAACTTTTTAAGAAATGAAAAAATAGTAAAAATAACAAAACTTTCGAAATAGAATATAAACAATTCAGAAACCAAGTAAATAAACAAATAAAAAATGCAAAAAACAATAATTATCGTCAAAAATTT
The DNA here is from genome assembly GCF_022045245.1 of Lucilia cuprina. Lineage (NCBI taxonomy): Eukaryota > Metazoa > Arthropoda > Insecta > Diptera > Calliphoridae > Lucilia > Lucilia cuprina. The sequence continues at coordinate 45,851,305 of NC_060950.1, read as the reverse complement.
ATTGAAAATAGAAATGATATGCGCGTTACATGGCAAATTATAAACGAAATTATCGGGAAAAAACTACAAATATTGATGAAATGATAATTAAAAACCTTAATGAGTTGTCATTACATAATATTACAAACTGCTTTGCAAAAAGCTTTAATGAAAATGTGAGTAGTCTTGTCCATAATTGCAATATAAAAACATTAAATACTACAGTAAATACTGCCAAAAGGGAAAGAGTATTAACAAACTGCTTGGAAACTTTGCAAATCACATTAACTCATGCCTAAGCAGAAATCAACACTGTTTAGTGCTTTTCATTGATTTTAGCAAAGCTTTTGACACATTATCTCACGAAAGGTTA
>NC_060950.1:45848747-45850853 GCF_022045245.1 Lucilia cuprina | reverse complement strand
CAAAAAAATTTCAAATAAAAACAGAAACAATATGAAAATTTACGTTTTTTCTTTGAATTTTTCAAATTGATGTTTCATTTCATTTCAAATCTGATAGTGTAAAACAAAATATATTTTCTATTTGATTATTATATAACTGGATTATTAAAAAATATCTATACTTTTTAATAAAATTAAATTTTTAATAATTAAAAAAACAATTGATTTTAATTAATAAAATATTGGTTAAAAAAGACTATAATGTCTGTTTTGTAAGTAAAATGGAATTTGGTGGGGTTGAACTCAGTGCTTTCGTTCAAAATTTCTTTCCTTTGGAAGAAATATGAAAACCTCAAAAAAGACCTTTTTATCCTTTGATCCAGCTCGCCAAATATTGACCCCTCTCCAAATTTGAGAAAAAGAGTCAAAAACTCTAAAATTGACTTTTAACTAAATGCAAAAAGTCGAAAAGTCGACTTTCAAGTCAAATTTTATCCCAATTGCTTTATTAATTAATGGAAAATAAGCGTTTATGTGATTTTCGAAAGTAAATCTTATATAGGAGCTATGACCAATAATGGACCGATCAGGAAAAAAATTTTGTAAGGAGATTCATGTATGAACAAGACGTGGAATTTAGTCAAAATAGCTCAAGTAATCAATGTGTGATTTTCGGAAGTGGACCTTATATGGAAGCTATATCCAATAATTCCATCCGCAAAAAATTTGGTAGAATGAATAATGTGTAGATAAAACATATTCAAGTCGAATTTTATTCTGATAAATTTATAATGTACTGAAATATGTGCGTTTAAGTAATTTTCGGAAGTGGACCTTATATAGGAGCTATAACCAATAAAAATATTCTTTGGTAGTGTGATTTATTTTCGTAGTATATTCACATGTTCAAAATTTTGCATTATAATGATACTAGCTATACCCAGTTTGCTTTGCTGCCCTAAAAGCAATATAAATTAACAAACTATATTCCATATTTTCATATTGATTTCAAAGTTTTCATGCAAAATTTTAGGATTTTTGCTATAATAGTTTCCCAGACATAGGATTTTTCTATTTAATAATATGGGGGTTCCATTCCCTCTAATGAAAGTCCTCTTTTTTCTCCAAAATGTTCAGGTGGATATAAAAGTTCTTCGTACAAAATTTGAATAAAGTAACTTTATTAGTTTCCCAGATAAACGAATTTTTGTATATTTTATTTATATGGGAGGTGCAACGATCCCATTGGTAGTCCTCCAATTTATTACCCAAAATGTTTACAAGGATGTTAAAGTTCTTCGTGCAAAATTTTAAAATTTTAACTCAAATAGTTTCCAGGATATGCGAGTTTTTGTATTCAATTTATATGGGAGGTGCCACGCCCCTACTGCTAGTGGTTCCCACAAAATATATATATTCTCAGATATACGGATTAAACATTTTATTCTTATGGAGAGTACTATAAATAAATTTTAGTATGTAATTCCTAAATACTCGTGTCGATACTAAAGTGGCTTCGAAAATATTGAGGACTCTAGCTGTTATACTTTTACAGATATACTAATTTAAGATTTATTTATATGAGATGTGCCACGCCCACTGTAGCTAGGCTGTTTATTTTGTCAACTTATGTTCATATGGATATCAAATCATATGAACATATTATATGGCAGAAAAAAATAATGTGATAAAATTCATTAAATTATCTTTTGTAGTTTCTTGTAAAAATCATGCAGAATTACGAAAAACATATTTACGAAATATTTACTCATAACTTTTTACTTCGTGAAACGATTTTGCTGATCAATATCAAACTGTTCAGGATAACAGTAAGTATTTTCGGTAAATTTGGTTATTATCTTTAGCTTACTTTTAACATGAGCTCGTTCAACCGGTTCAGAATCATTTTCTGACTCGATGTATATAATTCAATGAATTACCCAGTCCCAATACAACTGAACCTATCGAATAGAGCTTTTGAGTTCATAATTATGTTTAATATACTCGTATTTTGACAAAAAAACTGTAAAACCAAGTTCCATACTTGCCTTGATGACCATCATGAACTTTATAGTTACAGGGGCACATTAGACCCTAAACCCTATTCCTCTTCAAAATTTGACTTAA
>NC_060950.1:45841114-45848647 GCF_022045245.1 Lucilia cuprina | reverse complement strand
ACATGAACAATTTTGCGAAATATATAGTAGTTCCTACAGAAAAAAAACATTATCTAAGAAGAGATCTAGTAATCCGTGGATTAGTGAAAACTTGATTAAATTATGTAATATACGGGATAAACTTTTTAAGAAATGGAAAAATAGTAAAAATAACAAAACTTTCGAAATAGAATATAAGAAACCAAGTAAATAAACATATAATAAATGCAAAAAACAATTATTATCGTCAAAAATTTATTAAAAATAGAAATGAAATGCGCATTACATGCAGTGTTGCCACTTTGGTTATTTTTATTTTGCATGTGTACATGTGAATTAATTTTTCGTTTTGGTTATTTTTTGCAAACAATTGAACTAAATGCTGTTTGCTTTTATTCCAAAAATAAAATAAAAAAAAATTCTTTTATCTCTATTTTTAAATCAATTATGTAAATATACATATCGTCCTGTTTTGAATTTTGGTAATGAGGAATATTTTTTTTACTGCAATTTGTACATCTACTGGTTATACTTATGTGTACAAAGGTATTTTTCGATATCTTAATTGGTTAGGATTTAGCAAAATTACCTATGAGATTTCCACATATTAAATGAGTTGACTAAAATCATAACACCGTAATATTACACTAGTCAATTTTCGAAAATTTTTTTACTGTAATTTGTACATCTACTGGTTATACTTATGTGTACAAAGGTATTTTTCGATATCATAATTGGTATGAGTTTTCCACATATTAATTGAGTTGACTAAAATCATAACAACACCGTAATATTACACTAGTCAATTTAACACCATGAATAATGAATCCTCTCTCTCCTTTTGGTGCATCCATGAACTTAAAATCACTTTTTGGGTCGATCCAAACTCGTCCGTCCTTTCTTTAATATTTCTAATGGAACTTTTTATATGAAGAACTCACGATACTTGTATGAAAAAAAATTTTGTAAGAATTTAAAATTTAAAGTATAATTGCAACTTCTATACCTATTTGAAATTTCGCATAAACAAAATACTGTGCTAATTTGCCGAAATTCTAAGATAAATGATTTAATAAGAATAAATAAAGTATTTTCTGCTAATTGCTGCAAGAATTGTATCACAATATCTTTAAAGTATTAATCAACTGAAATTTTTAAGTAACACAGCTAAGGAAAATGAAATTGTATTGTATACAAAAGTTGTAATAACATCTAAACTCGTACGACGAACAAAAATCGCGATATATGCAAAGATTTGATACTCATGACCTTTGATTTCTACTATCTCACCATGACTTTTAGTTCTCTATTTACATTTTCTAGATGATATTTTTATTTTACTGTCTTAAATTCTATATTTTGGTCAATTTGTCGGGTAATTTGGATAGATTACGTTTACAAATATTGCTGAAGTTATGAATGTAATGCTAACATCCGCTACATGTTATTATAATTTAAACCCAAATTTCGAACGAAATCTCCAAATCTGTACATAAAATGGGAAGAATTTTATAATTTAAAATTGTTTTCCAAAAAGTCATATGTGGAGTATATTTAAATTACGCTAAAACGCGTTAAAAACTCAGTTATTTTTTAAAATAAATATTAATTGCATTTGTTAACGAATCTGCGAATGTACTGCAATATAGCAACAAAATTCAACATAATCAAGGTTTAAAGGAACTAAAATATCTCTGTCAGATTTTATGAGAATTGGTCCATAATTGAAATTTAACATAGTTCCACTTCAGAAAGTAAATTTGTTATTTTAATGTCCAAATGTAAACATAAAACAAATAAAAATAATTTTGTTTACTTTTTTCTTAATTTGGTTACTTTTTATTCGAATTTTGGTTAGATAAAAAATTTTGCTGTGGCAACACTGGTTACATGGCAAATTATAAACGAAATTATCGGGAAAAAATCTACAAATATTGATGAAATGATAATTAAAAACCTTAATGAGTTGTCATTACATAATATTACAAACTGCTTTGCAAAAAGCTTTAATGCAAATGTGAGTAGTCTTGTCCATAATTGCAATATAAAAACATTAAATACTACAGTAAATACTCAACAAAACTCAATATATTTGTCACACACCAACGAATACGAAATATGTAATATCTTAAATACATTAAATATCAAAAAAGGAGCTGGTATTGATCAAATTAGACCGCGAGATTTAAAATATAACGCTACTATAATCACTCCTGTCCTCACAAAGCTCATAAATTCCACTTTAGAAAATTCAACAGTACCAAATCAACTAAAAACGACAATAATACGACCAATTTACAAAAGTGGGTCCAAATCTGAGTGCAACAATTATAGGCCAATATCAATATTACCGATAATTGAAAAAATATTAGAAGAAATTGTAGTACGACGCCTAACCAAATTTCTAACAACATATAATATCATAAATAATAACCAGTATGGATTCCAAAAAGGAAAGAGTATTAACAAACTGCTAGGAAACTTTGCAAATCACATTAACTCATGCCTAAGCAGAAATCAACACTGTTTAGTGCTTTTCATTGATTTTAGCAAAGCTTTTGACACATTATCTCACGAAAGGTTAATCATGGAGGCTTTATATATGAGGGATAGATTCAATTGTGTAAAAAAATTATATAAAACTTATTTTTTGTCAATTTTCATCGCTGTACTCATATTTTTAAGGGGACCTTAATAGGGGGTACGTTACCGATAAATCCGAATTAAATTCGGTAGGAAGATTACATTTGTATAAAAGTAGTTTATTTCGAATTTCTCCGCTAAACACGTATTTTTTAGTCAGTAATGAGCGTTAAAATCAATTTTTGAAGGTGACCATATGTGGGGGTAGGGTCAATTATGGAATTATATTGCCGTAAAATTTGCTAGAGAGATTTTGGCTTATATAAAACATATTTATGTCGAATATTTTTAAGTCGGTAATGAGTATTAATGTCATTTGGTAGAGAAATTTTGATGCATATAAAAATTTGTGGAAAAATTTAACTCGTTTGCTCTTTACGTTCTAACTCTATCGTGCTTTCAACAGACAGACGGACGGACAGATGAACAGACGGACGGACAGATGAACAGACGGATGGACATGGTTAGATCGCCTTAGAATTTAATAAGGACCCAAAATATATACGACCAATGTGTTACAAACGGAGTGACAAAATCAATATACCCCACTCATCTTGGGTATATGTTGGGTATAAAAAGCACTAAATGCACTGTCATAAAATTAGAAAGCACCACTTTAGTGCCTTTTTGAAGAAAGGCACCATGAGCAAAATTTTCCGCGTTTGGCACACCAAAAAGCACCGCAAATAATGCTAAAAGCACTAAGTTGGCAACACTGCTTCCGACTCTCACATATAAGAAATTACTCTCTCACATCTACGAGTACCGTGTGAATTCGACTCTCTTGTGAGAAATTAAAACTTGTCAAAACACTCTGTTTAAGCGAGTTTTGTTGCGAGCTGCATTTTGGTAATTGCTCCTTTTAATGAATAATACTATTTTTAACAACGTTAGAATCTAATGCCAATTTTATACATCTTTGCTGGAAGATTCTAACGAGTAAACCGTTAACGGTACTTAAATCAAGTTTTCACTAATCCACGGATTACTAGATCTCTTCTTAGATAATGTTTTTTTTCTGTAGGAACTACTATATATTTCGCAAAATTGTTCATGTATTTTATTATAAATATCATTAGTATTTTGATATTGATTTATTATATTTTGCCAATTTACTTCTTTTATTTTTTATTAACGAGATAATTGTTTAGTTGCAAAACTGTAAAACTGTAAAACCAAGTTCCATACTTGCCTTGATGACCATCATGAACTTTATAGTTACAGGGGCACATTAGACCCTAAACCCTATTCCTCTTCAAAATTTGACTTAAATATGCACCATTTTTCAACAATAAATGACTTAAGTATATATGAGAAAAGGTACAATTCAACTTAAAGCTTTATTATGAAACTAAATCACATTTTATTTTTGTAACAGGTGTAGGGCATTATATGGTCGGACTCGCCTGACTATAATTTCTTACTTGTTTTTTTATATCCTCCACCATTATCAATGGTGATAGAGGGTATATATAAGTTTGTCGTTCCGTATGTAAAAGCCAAGAAGATCAACCAAATTCACCGAAAATATTTATTGTTATCCTTAGCAGTTTGGTATTGAAAATGAGCAAAATCGGTTCAGATCGGAAAAAGTTATGAATCAAAATTTGAAACAACTTCGAAAAAAATAAGCATTTTTTACACATTCTGATGTAATTTTCTCGAAAACTGTGCAAGATAATTCTATAAAAATCACTATACATTCGCAAGGGTTTTACTTCTGTGGAAAATCTCCAGGATCGGTCCACAATTTCATATACCTCCCATACAAAAGTACATATTCCCTGAAAATTGGATTTTTGTTAATAATTTCCGTCGCAATGTCGATATCTTTACAAAATTTCACAGATTAAAATCTTAAGTTAATTATGTTAAGAATTTATTCAGAGCAAAAATTTTCTGGATCGATCCATAATTGGAAAATCACTTAAACGCACATAATTCATTACTAAATTAAGATATCCATATAAAGTTTGGTACAAGTATTGCTCATATGCACAAAAATATTACTTACTGATCATAAATCACATACGAGGTCCCCTCCCGAAAATAACTTAAACGCACATAACTCATTACTAAATTAAGATATCCATATAAAATTTGGCACATATATGGCTCATATACAAAGAAATATTGAGAAATAATATTTTTCCTATCGGCCCGTATTTGATCATAGCTCCCATACAAGGTCCCTTTTGGAAAAACACTTAAAGGCACATAACTCATTACCAAATAGTGATACCCATAAAATATTTGACATAAGTACTATTTTTATACACATAAATGTTATTTCAAAAATTTTTCGCTATCGGTTCATCCTTGGTCATAGCTCTCATACAAGGTTCCCTCCAGAAAATCAGAAAAAACGCTCATAACTCATAACCAAATATTGATATTCATACATTTAGCAAAAATATTGCTCTTATATACATAAATTCACTATAAAAATGTTCTACATACAGCTCTCATACTAGGTCCAGAAAATCGGTTTGATTCACAATATTTATTAGCAAATAATGATAAAAATAATTGGACATAGATCCCATACATAGTCCTTTTACGAAAATCTCTTTAAAGCTCATTACTTATTAATCAATAATGATATTGATAAAAATTTGGCACAAATATTAGTTTTGTATTTTAAAATTTTTTCACGATACGTTCATAACATGGGTGCCGTCGGTCCCATACTAGATTTCCTTCATAAAATCACTTACACACACATTACTTCTTACTAAATTACGATACAAAATTTGACTGAAATATAGATTTTATGTACAGAAATTTAGCTTAAAGAATCTTTTACGATCGGTCTATAATTGATCATATCTCCCATACTAGGCCCCTAAAAACGCTTTAATCGTATTTAACTAATTGCATTATCAATTTGGGTAGAACATAATTATATATGTATTTTGAAATCCTTAAATCTTTTACACACATGCATATTACTAAATTTCGCTAAGCGCTATGAAAATATTAAGAAAAAGGCGTTTGTAATGTTCAATAAATCTTGTCAAATTTTTCTTCTAAATTTTCTGAAATATATAGTGTATCTGGCCAGATACAATACCCGTACTAGCATCAGCTTCATCCATATGGTTCATGTTATTCAATACACCGGGTGGAAAACGATCATCTTCATTAAAATGTCCTATTTTTCACGTTGAACTGTCTATAGTAATTTGAAATTACACTTTTAGTCCAAAGAAGTCCACCAGATTATTGAAGCATAAGCTAGAATTGGACTAAGACCGCATTTCATGTCTATAGTTCTCCTACATATCGTGTGGCTTCAAGGATTTACACCTACGAAGAAATTTTTGTCTTCCTTGTGAACAGACAGATTTTCGTCTTCGCGGGTTTACATTGAGGCCTCGAGGTTGAGCCCAGCTCAAGGTCGTATTCAAAGCCTCCACATCTTTTCTGCACAACTAATTTAAATCATTTCCCTTTAAAAACAGACATTTATCAGTTAGGGTGCTATTAATCGTGGTAACTCAGGGTATAGATAACAAAATTCCAGTTACGGTGAACTCGGTCAACATAAAACATACAGCCAGTGTATACAGTGTTTAAAGGATTTATCTATGTACTGGACAACTTCGTTTAAACCGGTTTCCTCCTCGTCCCTTTACATAATTGGTAAGTAGATTTTTAGGTATCCGTCAATGACGGATGTTTAACACATTAACTGTCAAATAACCTAATAAGTGAAGTGAAATTCTGGATTAATGGAAAGTGACCCAACGTGTATAAATTCCTGAATTGTGGAAGCTAAGGGATTATTCAAATCAGGAGATTAATGGGAAATAATAAATATTTGACATAGGATATTTTTAAATCAGATATCCACAAAAGACCTCGTGGTACAAACATCTTTTGGGCAAAAGAACTCGTGGTACCACATTACTGTTGCACAGAATTCCTTTAGGACAATTGACATCGTGCCTCAATTTGTGGCCTTCACCATATTGTTTTTTAAATATAATAATTGTTTGAAGTTTATATTTATTTAAATTTTCCGACTTTATCATTATTATATCAATAACAAATAAGACAACAACGCTAAACGAAATAAAACACACTCAAAACTTGTTTATTTAAAACAAAGTATAACAAGTAGTCCGACTCTCACATATAAGAAATTACTCTCTCACATCTACGAGTATGGTGTGAATTCTACTCTCTTGTGAGAAATTAAAACTTGTCAAAACACTCAAATGTTTAACTTACTTTTTTGGCCACTTTTAAGGATCGTACGTGAAATTGCAGTTATCCACAAAAAAACTGCAATTTTTTTAAATAGTTTTAAAGAACTTTTAATTTAGAATTTTCTTTAACTTTCATGAACTGGAAAATTTTTTTTTTAATTTATTGACATTTCATTTTTGTTGTTGTTGAATTTTATTTTACAAACAGAGTTTCAATTTTTGGTATTGAAAATTCGAACAAATTTAAAATTGTAACTTTTTTATAAAACTCTGTGTGTTTAGAATGCACCAATACATAAACAGTTTTGTTACTAACACTTATTTAGATTTAGGAACTTTTTCATTAACACATGCTTAGAGTTAGGTACTGCTGTCAAAGAGTCGTACTACTTGTTATACTTTGATTTAAAATTTCATCTTTATACTCGTATTTAAAACTCTTTGCTGAGAATAATCTTTTAAAGCCATTCCAGAAGAGGTCCTTATTTTGGGGGTAGTGTTTTTTATGAGCCTATCATAGCTCGTGTCACATTTCATCACTTTTTTCTTATTTTTAGGCCAGTTATAAGGGTTTAAGTTATTTTCTGAAGGGGACCTTAAAAGGGGTTTGGTTCAATTATGGGCAAAACCACATAAAAGTTGATAAGGATTTTAGCTCGAGAGGACTAAACTGTGTCAAATTTTATTGCTATATTTG
>NC_060950.1:45838605-45841014 GCF_022045245.1 Lucilia cuprina | reverse complement strand
GGTCATAAACAACAACAACACGTCAACAATGATAAATCACAACAACTCCCTTACCCATCGATTCTCCTTAAACACATATACCGGTGTATATCACAACTATACACTCATCTAAGACAACTTAATTTCCATAATATCTCAAGCACTTTCTCAGAAGAAAACGGAATAAATAACAGAGACACAACACTACATTATACTCAACAAAACAACTCATCTATAAACACCATCCACAACAACGTTCACCTTTATCAAAGAAATATCACCTTCACGACGCTAATCAATAATCAACTAACAAACATTGTAGTAACACATCAAAGAACGTCAGTAATTTAGCTAAGGAATTAAATATACTTAATGTCAATAGTATCTATTGTACATAGGGTTGCCAGATTCCGATTCACAAAAAGCTGGACATTGGGTTGTAAAAAGCTGGACAAAACAAAAAAAAACTGGACATAAAAAACTGAGAAAATTTTAATGTTGGTTTTGTATAAATAATTTTACAGTGATACACCAAAATATGTCATATCGCGACTCAACACTGCCTATATCTCTGGACTTTTTATGCAAATATACTATTCGACATCCCATAACCAAAAATTCTAAAAAATAATTTTTGTTTTGACCATATTTCCGAATTTTTACAAAGTTTTCAGAATAACAAAAAACATTTTAATTTGGCTGTTATTTTGACATAAGTATAGCGAAAGCAGAAGAACTGGCTAAAATTAAGAACTTAAAAAGATAAAATAAAACCTAGTTTTCAGCTTTATCTATAAAATCTAAATAAAGAACTAAAAGTCGCGGTCCCAATGATACAGTTGAAGCCAAAGGTATCAAATATTTGCATGTATCGCGATTATTGATCGTCGTACGATTTTAAATGTTATTACAACTTTTGTATTTTGTTTTCATTTTCCTTAGCTATGTTACTTAAGAATATTAGTTAGATTTATACTAATAAATATATTTTGGTTTATCTCAGAATTTCGACTTAATTTACTCCCACCAAATTTCATAAAAATTGGAATGGTTTTTTCATGTAAGTACCATAAGTGCTTTATAAGAAGTTCCTATAAAAATATTAACGGAAGTACGGACAAGATTTGTTCGCCCCATAAAGTGATTTTAAACTCATCAGTGCACCAAAAGGTAGTAGTAATAATATTTAAAACAGAGACTTTATGTATTATTATTTCAAAGTATTACAATTAAATGAATTTATTGCATTCTTTACAATTTAATTATCTAAACTTACATTTTTTCGGTTAAGTCTGTCACATAAATACTAAAAACAAAAGTAAGTACAACATAAAAATTATTGCCAAGTTATTGTAGTATACTAAAAATTGTATATTTGGCTGGACAAAATAAATTTTAGCTTGAAACTGGACAAGCACCAAAAAAGCTGGACAATCCAGCCAGGCTGGCAACCCTAATTGTAAAACACTTTCGGGCGAATTCTTTAATGATAATCGTTTCCTAAATGAAATAGACCATATGTATAACACAAGAAGAAGAGCGCAGGGAAGATATAAAGTGGAAAGATTTTCCAATGAGTATTGAAGAAACACTAAATACTAAACAAAATTCCAGTGAACATTATAAATACAAGAAACAAATACACAAGAAAAAAAGAATGAAGTATTTTTTATACGTTCGCAATGAACATTTAATTTAATCTGTTATTAATTTATATGTAAAATATTTAGTGTATTAATTTATATGTTAATGATTTTATTTTACCTTTTCCTGCTGTCAAGCCAATTGGCTTAGCGGGTTTAACTTTAAACAAATATTTGATATAAATAAATAGAATTAAAAAAAATTACGCCAATTGGATAGAGTTTTTCTATTTCTCCATGAGCTAGCACCAAGTCAATTTACCATTTTGTAGGCGGATCGTCTGGTAGTGAAGGCCCCTTTAATGGGTTTTTGTGCCATGGAGGTATAGAACATGAGGCCGAGTGAGATGTTTCGTGGGGCATGGAATCTGTCTTCGAGTACTCCTCTTGCACTATTGTCGACACACAGAAAACCGTCATCCTGAAGGGGATGTTACAGTCCTGTAAGGACCTGGGAGCCTTGAAGTACTTGGTTTCAAAGAACCACGTCGTACCAAGCTCTGTTTTAGATCGCCTACTGGCTTGATCCGTTTAGTTTTTAGCGCACTAGTAGCAGGCCGACTAGCGGAACCTGACGCTTCACTCTACTAGTAGAGGTTTCAGTAACTTTCAACTGATACCAAAGCCACAGCAGTTGGGTCTCCGGAGATTGCACAGGTGACAGACGGAGACAATTAGTCGCTCAATATTTATTTATAAAAGTGCAGAATTCTTGTCGAACGTAAATGTTCATTATATTCATTAGATATAGTTTACGTTAACATTTATTAATCTTTCTACCAAATTT
>NC_060950.1:45834874-45838505 GCF_022045245.1 Lucilia cuprina | reverse complement strand
GGGACCTTAAAAGGGGTTTGGTTCAATTATGGGCAAAACCACATAAAAGTTGATAAGGATTTTAGCTCGAGAGGACTAAACTGTGTCAAATTTTATTGCTATATTTGTAGTTTTTAGTTAAAGTAATCTTATTAGGCGGACCTTGTATGGGCGATTGGTTAAATTACGGACCGATCCTCACAAAATTTGGTAGATAGTGTGTCGAATTTGGTCATTGAATTCATATTTTTGAGTCAGTAATGAGCGTTGTAGTCATTTTCAGAAGGGGACCTTATATGGGGGCTTATAGGTATAATCCTATCCTAAATATCAAAACCGAAATTCATTGATATACTCTTATTTTTAGGCCAGAAGTTAGTGTTAAAGTCATTTTCTGAAGGAGACCTTATATGAAAAAATTTGGAAGAAAGAATTCGGCTAATATTATATTGATTATATCTAATTTCATCGCTATAATTCTATGACCATTAAAGCTTTTATTTGGAGGTCCACTTGTATGGTAGCTATCCGAAAACGTGAACCACTATTGCCCATTTTCAATACCAAACAAACCTTATCAAAAGATAATACTTATACAAAGCATGAAAAAAGTGTCTTTTTTTGATAAAATTTTTAGAAGTCGTCTCGGATTTTAGCTCATATATCCGTCATTAATGGACCGATTTATTGAAGATTTGGTTCTCGCAGATTTCTAGAGTCTTCTAAACACACAGACGGACAAACAAACAAGTAAGAAAGTATAGTATGGCATGGCCGACCATATGATACACTAAATGTGATTTCATAATAAAGCATTTATCTTCAATATTCCCTTGTTCCGATACATTTAAGCAATTTATGGATGAAAAACTAATTTTCTGAAAGAGGCTTTATATGGGGTCTAAGGCCAAATATGGGCCAAGTCCGATAAAATTTTGTAAATATTTTTATATTTACATAATATTTTATTGTGCTGAATTTCATCGCGATATTTGTGACTATAAGTTAATTTGGGACATTCAAGTAATTTTCTGAAGGGGACTTTGTATGGGAGCTAGGGTCAAATATTTTTTATGTTACAAACATCAGCACTCCCCAATGAAATGTGGTGTAGGGTATAAAAAGAAAAATAGAAATTGTTTAATACTACGTGTTAAATCTAAGTAATTCATTTAATCGTTTATCATATAAAATCTTAAATTCAACTATAAAACTAATAATAATCAAAGAAAGAAATATATACCAAGGAATATATATAACTAAAACAAGTGCTATATTCGGCTGTACCGCATCTTAAATTTCTTAATATTAATAAGATAACTCGACAAAAATTTCGTTTCCGTAATGAGGGTACTAACATTTATTCATGTGTGGATCTAATTTTGATTAGGTCCAAAAAAATTGTATTAAGTTTCGGTTATGGACCTCGTTCGGTTGCCATGTGTTATTATAGAAAAGATCATGCAGATAGCAAAAAATTAGGAGAACGATTTGTATTTACAAACATATTCCTATCGACTATTTTTCGACATCAGAATTTATAATGAACTAAATGTGTTTGAGTGATTTTTGAAACGATTTTAATGACTGTAAATCAGAAGTATGATCAATATTAGCTCAGTTTGAAAACATTTTAATAGAATGATCTATCCATACACAGAATATACTCATGTCAAATTTTATCGAAATATCATTTAATAGTGACTCATTTATGTCAAATATTATCATGCAAAATTTGATTGTCAATTCGCACTTAAGTATTTTTCGAAAATGGAGCTTATATGAAGTTGTGACCAATTATGGATCAAACAGAAAAAAAGGCGTATAATTATTTATGTGAATACATAATAAATTCAATCAAAATTTTACTCTGATTGGTTTAGTAATTAATTAAATATGTGCGTTTAAGTGATTTTCACCATGGACCTTATATGGAAGCTATGACCAATAGTGAATCGTATATGGGAGCTATGACCATATAGTGAATTTTGGAAGTGGACCTTAAATCTATGACACTATCCGGAAAAAATTGTAGGCTGATTTATACATAGACAAAATGTTTTTGTGTCGAATTTAATTCAAATAGCAAATTAATTAATGAAATATGTGCGTTTAATTGATTTTCGGAAGTGGACCTTATATGGGAGCTATGACTGATAATGGACCGATCCGGGAAAAATTTGGTAGAAAGATTAATAAATGTTAACGTAAACTATATCTAATGAATATAATGAACATTTACGTTCGACAAGAATTCTGCACTTTTATAAATAAATATTGAGCGGCTAATGGTCTGCGTCTGTCACCTGTGGAGACCCAACTGCTGTGGCTTTGGTATTAGTTGAAAGTTACTGAAACCTCGACTAGTAGAGTGAAGCGTCAGGTTCCGCTAGTCGGCCAGCTACTAGTGCGCTAAAAACTAAACGGATCAAGCCAGTAGGCGATCGAAAACAGAGCTTGGTACAACGTGGTTCTTTGAAACCAGGTACTTCAAGGCTCCCAGGTCCTTACAGGACTGTAACATCCCTGCTTCAGGTGACGGTTTTCTGTTGTCGACAATAGTGCAAGAGGAGTACTCGAAGACAGATTCCATGCCCCACGAAACATCTCACTCGGCCTCATGTTCTATACCTCCAAGGCACCTTCGTCTAGGGCCTTCACTACCAGACGATCCGCCTACAAAATCGTAAATTGACTTGGTGCTAGCTCATGGAGAAATAGAAAAACTCTATCCAATGGGCGTAATGTATAGAGGAATTACAAGCCAAGAATATAAATATACGACTTATCACAAAATATGTTGACGATTTATTTGCTATTATAAAATACAATGAGGAGGATGACATATTGAAAACTTTTAACTCCTACCATAACAGATTGAAATTTACACTGGAAAGGGAACATGAGAACTCATTACCATACCTGGATATGAAATTATACCGGAAAAATTGCAGGATAGTAACAGATTGGTACATGAGACCAAATGCTTCTGGACGACTGATGAACTTTCACTCAACACAACCTATGAAACAGAAGATGAATACGGCAATGAACTTAATTGCTAAAGTCATAAAGACTAGTGACAGACAGTTCAGGGATAATAATATGATAAGGATAAGAGATATCTTACGCAAAAATGACTTCCCACATGGGTTGATCACCACATTAATAAGGAAAGTTGAGAACAAAATTAATTTCCCAGGTAATAACCAAGATAAGGATACATCTGGCAACACTAAATATTACAGCATACCGTTTATACCAAAATTAACAGAGAACAAACAAATAAAGGACATAATGAACGGGGAACAAATAATTATTGCATACAAATCGAATAAGACAATACAACAACTATTCACACAAACAAAAACAAAAATTGAAAATGAAACAATGTTGTGTACCAAATAAGATGTGATGGTGGGGACAATGAAGAGTGTGGTAAAGTTTATATTGGCACAACAAAGAGAAATTTAGGCGTGAGAATAGATGAACACATAGCTGACATAAAGAAAGGTAAACAATCAACTGCACTTGCACAACACTCTATTGAAAATAGACATAAACCTAATTTTGACAATGTAAGAATTTTGGACAAAGAGAGAAGAGAAAACAAGAGATTTACATTGGAAAGCTTGAGGATACAACAAAATTC
>NC_060950.1:45819269-45834774 GCF_022045245.1 Lucilia cuprina | reverse complement strand
CAGAGGAGTGACTGTGGGACTAAGCGTTGGAAATGGGTTGGTGTCAATTGTATATGATACGGAATGAATGTAGAGGTATGCGGGCCTCATCCACCCGTATATCTAAATAAGTGTGTCGTATGTTTTTCTCTATGAATGTGTCGAATTAATGAGATGTGTGCTGGGTTGAATGATGATGGATGAAAGGTATCATGTACAAGTGATGCCGATTAATTTTCCTTCCTTGTCCAGATATGTTCAGAGTTTACTCTGTTCATATCAGACTTGCCACAGCGTGTCACTGTGAGTAAGAACAATGTCTACGGCTTATTGATGGATCGTGTTTCGGTCCACCGGTTACGTCTCTAGGTGCTGTTGCCGAATCAACAGAGACATAGTAGTGTGGTTGTCTTTCCACGTGACTACTTTGGCAAGAGATTAGATAGCTCGAGTACTCCAGCAAAGTACTTGCGCATGGACAGGTCATAGCCAAATGTGCAAAAATTGCCACCTGAGTCTTCATTGAGGACAAAGGGGCGATGGTAGACCGTTCTCAAGTCTACCCTGTGGATGAAAAAGACCACCGTGAGATAAGGCCGACATGGCAGGTGCTCACGTTAAAACTCTCCACAGTCTGTTAAGCTCCACAGGTGACAGACGCAGACCATTAGCCGCTCAATATTTATTTATAAAAGTGCAGAATTCTTGTCGAACGTAAATGTTCATTATATTCATTAGATATAGTTTACGTTAACATTTATTAATCTTTCTACCAAATTTTTCCCGGATCGGTCCATTATTAGTCATAGCTCCCATATAAGGTCCACTTCCGAAAATCACTTAAACGCACATATTTCATTGATTAATTATGCTATTTGGATTAAATTCGACACAAAAACATTTTGTCTATGTATAAATCAGCCTACAATTTTTTCCGGATAGTGTCATAGATCCAATTTAAGGTCCACTTCCGAAATTCACTTAAAAGCATATATTTCATTGAATTATTAAGTTATCGAGATAAAATTCAACACAAATATGTTTTGTGTATATGTAAAACATTCTACCAATTTTTTCCGGATTAACGCACATAGTTCATTTGTTACCTAAGCTATCTTGATAAAATTCGACACAAAAACGTTTTGTCCATATATGAATTACCTGCGAAAATTTGTTATTGGTCATAGCTCCCATATACGAACTGAGCTAATATTGATC
The DNA here is from genome assembly GCF_022045245.1 of Lucilia cuprina. Taxonomy (NCBI): domain Eukaryota; kingdom Metazoa; phylum Arthropoda; class Insecta; order Diptera; family Calliphoridae; genus Lucilia; species Lucilia cuprina. The sequence goes on along the minus strand of NC_060950.1, from coordinate 45,833,577 downwards.
ATACTTCTGATTTACACTCATTAAAATCGTTTCAAAAATCACTCAAACACATTTAGTTCATTTTAAATTCTGATGTCGAAAAATAGTCGATAGGAATATGTTTGTAAATACAAATCGTTCTCCTAATTTTTTGTCATCTGCATGATCTTTTCTATAATAACACATGGCAACCGTACGAGGTCCACAACCGAAACTTAATACAATTTTTTTGGACCTAATCAAAATTAGATCCACAAATGAATAAATGTTAGTACCCTCATTACGGAAACGAAATTTTTGTCGAGTTATCTTAGTAATATTAAGAAATTTAAGATTCGATACAGCCGAATATAGCACTTGTTTTAGTTATATATATTCTTTGGTATATATTTCTTTCTTTGATTATTTTTAGTTTTATAGTTGAATTTAAGATTTTATATGATATACGGTTAATTGAATTACTTAGATTTAACAAGTAGTATTAAACAATTTCGATTTTTCTTTTTATACCCTACACCACTTTAGTGGGGAGGGTATATTGGATTTGTGCTGATGTTTGTAATATAAAAAAATATTCGTCCTAGACCCACCTTCAAGTATACCAATTAGAATCGTTTTCTGAGTCGATTAAGCTATGTCCGTCCGTCTGGCTGGCTGTCCATGTAAACCTTGTGCGCAAGGTACAGGTCACCATTTTCAAGATAATTTTATTTGACGAAGCCTATTGAAAATGGTTGAAATCGGTCCATTATTTCTCCTATCCCCCATAGAACAGAACCTTCTGAGCTCATAATTATGTTAAATATACAGATATATCGATAAAATACGGCAGAACTAATTTTTATAGGAGTCTTGATGACCCCTAGCTCCCATACAAAGTCCCCTTCAGAAAATTATTGGAATGTCTTAAATTAACTTATAGTCACAAATATCGCGATGAAATTCAGCACAATAAAATATTATATAAATATAAAAATATTTACAAAATTTTATCGGACTTGGTCCATATACAATAATTTGTATTGGAAAAAATGGTTTTATTGGGCTGTGTGTTTTGTTTCGTTTGTTTAGATGTTTGTTGGTTTTATTGCGTTATGTATCTTTGTGGATTCTGTTAGTATATTTGGATGTAGGTTGGTTTCATTGCGTTGTGTATTTAGTTTTTTTATGTTTTATACCCACCATAAAAAAGATGGGGATCTATTGATTTTGTAATTCCGTTTGTAACACATCGAACTATTGGACATAGACCCACATTAAATTCTAAGACAAACCAGCCGTGTCCGTCCGTCTGTATGTTGAAATCACGATAGAGACTACGCGGGAAGAGCTAGACAGTTTAAATGTAGCATATGTATTATCTTAAGGTTTGTTTGGTATTGAAAATGGGCAATAGTGGTTCACGTTTTCGGATAGCTACCATACAAGTGGACCTCCAAATGAAAGCTGAAACGGTCACAAGAATTATAGCGATGAAATTAGATATAATCAATAAATTTTTCTAAATTTTTTCATATAAGGTCTCCTTCAGAAAATGACTTTAACACTAACTTCTGACCTAAAAATAATAGTATAGCAATGAATTTCGGTTTTGATATTTAGGATAGGATCATACCTAAAAGCCCCCATATAAGGTCCCCTTCGTAAAATGACTACAACGCTCATTACTGACTCAAAAATATGAATAAAGTGACCAAATTCGACACACTATCTACCAAATTTAGTGAGGATCGGTCCATAATTGAACCAATCGCCCATACAAGGTCCGCCTAATAAGATTACTTTAACTAAAAACTACAAATATAGCAATAAAATTTGACACAGTTTAGTCCTTTCGAGCTAAAATCCTCTATCAACTTTTATGTGGATCTGTCCATAATTGAACCAAACCCCTTTTAAGGTCCCCTTCAGAAAATAACTTAAACGCTTATAACTGGCCTAAAAATAAGAAAAAAGCGATGAAATGTGACACGAGCTAGAATAGGCTCATAAATAACACTACCCCCAAAATAAGGACGTCTTCTGGAATGGCTTTAAAAAATTATTCTCAGCAAAGAAAAATTTTGTTCCACAAATTGAGGCACGATGTCTATTGTCCTAAAGGAATTCTGTGCAACAGTAATGTTGTACCACGAGTTCTTTTGCCCAAAAGATGTTTGTACCACGAGGTCTTTTGTGGATATCTGATTTTAAAATATCCTATGTCAAATATTTATTATTTCCCATTAATCTCCTGATTTGAATAATCCCTTAGCTTCCACAATTCAGGAATTTATATACGTTGGGTCACTTTCCATTAATCCAGAATTTCACTTCACTTATTAGTTAATTTGACAGTTAATGTGCTAAACATCCGTCATTGACGGATACCTAAAAATCTACTTACCAATTATGTATGAACATTACAATTATGTAATGTTATGAGCGTAGGAAACCGGTTTAAACGAAGTTGTCCAGTACATAGATAAATCCTTTAAACACTGTATACACTGGCTGTATGCACTGACAAAGAATTTGTCTTCAATAACATGCACACTAACACTCTTATCCAATCACTAGACCAGTTTTATGTTGACCGAGTTCACCGTAACTGGAATTTTGTTATCTATACCCTGAGTTACCACGATTAATAGCACCCTAACCGATAAAGGCCATACAATATCTGTTTTTAAAGGGAAATGATTTAAATTACTTGTGCAGAAAAGCTGTGGAGGCTTTGAATACGACCTTGAGCTGGGCTCAACCTCGAGGCCTCAATGTTAACCGGCGAAGACGAAAATCTGTCTGTTCACAAGGAAGACAAAAATTTCTTCGTAGGTGTAAATCATTGAAGCCACAACACACGATATGTAGGAGAACTATGGACATGAAAAAATTTGACAAGATATACTGAACATTATAAACGCCTTTTTCTTTATATTTTCATGGTGCTTAGCGATATTTAGTAATATGCATGTGTGTGAAAGATTTAAGGATTTTCAAAATACAAATTTTGTATCAATAGCATTATTGATTAATAAGTAATGAGCTTTAAAGAGATTTTCGTAAAAGGACTATGTATGGGAGCTATGTCCAATTAGTTATACAAAGACAAATTTTTAAATTCTGTATTTATCATTATTTGCTAATAAATATTGTGAATCAAACCGATTTTCTGGATCTAGTATGAGAGCTGTAACCAAATATGGACCGATCCTAGAACAATTTTGTAGTGAATTTATGTATATAAGAGCAATATTTTTGCTAAATTTATGAATATCAATATTTGGTTATGAGCAGGGAAACCAAAATATGCAAATGCATTTTTTTGTGGTGCGTCGTATGGACTCATGGATAAGATATTTACACGTTTCAGACCAATTTGAGAATTTTGGCATCGATTTGTTAGAGCATATTTTTGCATATTTTACCCATAAGAGCATGATTTGACTTTTTAGCATATTTAAGGCATATTTTCGAGTTTTTAGAGCATGTTTTACTCTTTTAGTGCATATTTTGATGTTTTCGCTTTTTTCGTTTTTATACATTTTTAATTTTCTTTTCAAAACTTTATTTAAAAAAATAAAATTCTATTTTTTTATTTTTTAATTTTTTAGCCTATTTTACAAATTTTGGAAAAAAATTTCGTTATGTTATAGTTTTTTATTCAATAAAGCATTATATTTTAAATCGGACATTAAACCGATTACTTTTGATTTCATGAGACCAATCCATTTTTATAGTTTAAAAAACTAATTATTGGAATTTATGACAACACCGATTAAAATGTCAGTTTAAAAGCTATGAATACAAGTGGAAGAAATGTGTCAAACTTTGTCGTTTGAAATATGTTTTTTGGGGACCAAATGGTTTCATGTTATTTATTGGTTATCTGAACGTAAAACGGAATTCTATTATACTAGTTCTTCAAACTATGAGATGAAACATTTATAAAAAAAATGTTGTAGGATATAGAATATGACATTAAACATTTATTATTTCATTGAAATTTCAGTCTTTTTGAGCTTTTCAATGTTAAAATATAATAAAAAATTTATTTTTGGAGCATATATTTTAAATTTTAAGAGCATATTTCGAGTTTTTTACGGCATATTTAAAGCGCTTAAAACACTTTTTTAAAAGCATGTTTTCGGTTTCCCTGATTATGAGTTATGAGCGTTTTTTCTGATTTTCTGGAGGGAACCTTGTATGAGAGCTATGACCAAGGATGAACCGATAGTGAAAAATTTTTGAAATAACATTTATGTGTATAAAATAGTATTTATGTCAAATATTTTATTTTATGGGTATCACTATTTGGTAATGAGGTATGTGCCTTTAAGTGTTTTTCCAAAAGGGACCTTGTATGGGAGCTATGATCAATTACGGGCCGATAGGAAAAATATTATTTCCCAATATTATTTCTTTGTATATGAACAATATATGTGCCAAATTTTATATGGATATCTTAATTTAGTAATGAGCTATGTGCGTTTAATTTATTATCGATCCAGAAAATTTTTGCTCTGAATGAATTCTTCTAACATAAGATTTTAATCTGTGAAATTTTGTAAAGATATCGACATTGCGACGGAAATTATTAACAAAAAAACAATTTTCAGGGAATATGTACTTTTGTATGGGAGGTATATGAAATTGTGGACCGATCCTGGAGATTTTCCAGAGAGGTAAAACCCTTGCGTAGAGACGAATGTATAGTGATTTTTATGGAATTATCTTGCACAGTTTTCGAGAAAATTACATCAGAATGTGTAAAAAATGCTTATTTTTTTCGAGGTTGTTTCAAATTTTGATTCATAACTTTTTCCGATCTGAACCGAATTTGCTCATTTTCAATACCAAACTGCTTAGGATAACAATAGGATAATTTGGTTGATCTCCTTGGTTTTTACACACGGAACGACAAACTTATATATACCCTCTATCACCACTGATGGTGGTGGAGGATATAAAAAACAAGTAAGAAATTATAGTCAGGCGAGTCCGACCATATAATGCCCTACACCTTTTACAAAAATAAAATGTGATTTATCGAAATTTTTCGACCATAGCTGAGAACAGGTTTACGATATATTATAAGGACAAAAACTCATATTCAAGTAACTACAGATGTATTTTAAGTAATACAATTGTTTTATTAGAATATTTTCAAAAATATGTGTATTTTTTTATCACATTGCTTTTTAAAGACAAACTCGGACCGATACAAATAAATTTAAATTTAGGTAGCAAAAGTACATACATTTCAATTGATAAAAATAATAATCAATAAAACTGAGTGCAATATTTTATAGAGATATGATGGACTTATCTCTTCTTCTCAAAACCCGCCCTACTATGCTATTACTCATATTCATTAATAGCCCAAATGCCTACTACATTTAACCAATTAATCTAAACTTTTCGTAAAATAACAACAAAGTTTAACCTTTCATATTGAACTAACTAAGTTTATTTAACACAAGAATTAGAATAGTTAAAATTCATAATATTAAGTAAAAGAGTATGATGATGTATTTTTATAATGTAAAATTATAATTTTGAATATGTATAATATTTTTTAGAGTGTATATATTAGATGATTTTATAAAACAATTCTTAATTTGTTTGCATGACTCACCAATATAAATCCCTCGTTGACTTCAGGCCTGATGTCTTGAGCTTGAGTTCTACCAAATTTCCAGTAAATTATATAAATTTATTCAATTATACACTCACAAAAATGATTTAGTACATTTGTAAAATGTATGAATATTTTTGTGTATAAGTGTAAGTGTAGGTATAAATGATAATGTATTGTGTGGAAAAGTGTAAATATTTTCTTTACATTTCTATAAAATTAAGTTACATTTAGATAGAATTAAGAATTAATTAAGAAAAAAATTAAAAAGTTTAAAAATTTAAGTTTAAAGATAAGTTAATAAAAATTTTGTTATAAGAGATTAGATTTAAGATAAATGAATTAGATTTTAAGTAAGATATAATAAATTAAGATAGTTTTTAAGATGTAATTAGATTAGATTTAATCAATATTGATATTCGAGTTTAATTTTGAATAGATAATAGAGTGTTAGTTAGAATAGATTAGCGTTTAAGTTAGAAATAGTGTTAATAAAGTTTATTGTTCAATATTTCGATAAAAAGTAAAATTCAAATTGAAAAATTCTGATTTACAAATACATATTTCACAATGGATAAATTGATTTAAAATTACAAAGTACAAAAACTAAAAGTAAAGTATTTAAGTTGAATATAAAAATAATATATCTCAACACGCCTCCTCAACTTAAATGGTTACTTGAATACCCATTGATGAAATGCAAAAAGTATGTTTAATGTTGGGTAGTGGTTTTGTTAAAACGTCTGCCACCATCTCGGAAGTCGGCTTATATTGGACATCTATTATTTTGTCTTCAACAGCTTGGCGTATAAAATGGTATTTATAATCTATATATTTGGTCCTTGAATGATGGCCTCATTTGTTGCGCACTTTGGGAGTCACTGTATACTATAGTTGCATTATCATTTAAGTATTCCAATTCACTTAGTAGATATCTCAAGTAGTAAGCTTCTTTAGACGCTTCTGCAAGAGCGATATATTCCGACTCAGCGCTAGGTTCTTTTCCAAGCTAAGTTTTGGTTGCATTGGAATTTTTGTTGGCTTTGAGTTTTCCTGACCATATTTATTAATTAGGTTTTCTGTATATCCAGGCTGTGATATTGCTATCATATTTCTTCCTATTTCTATCTCCAAACCGATGCAATGCTTAGGCTCTCCTAAGTCTTTCATTTCAAAATTACATTTTAAAGCTTTTATTAATTTCTCAACATCCTTGACGTTATTTGATGCTATCAATATGTCATCAACGTATAGACTTACTATCATTCTGCTGTTATCGTTTTTGAAATATATACACTGATCATGTTTAGACTGAACTAAACTGAACTTCTTGAATACAGCATCAATTCTTTTGAACCATTGACGAGCCGCTTGTTTCAATCCGTATATTGCCTTCTCCAATTTGCAAACTTTATTTTCCGATTGAATATATCCTTCCGGCTGACACATGTAAATTTCCTCTTCTAAGTTACCGTTCAAAAATGCCGTTGAAACATCTAGTTGTCGAAGTTTTAAATCATGTTGAACTGCAAGTGCATATATGAGTCTTATAGAACTTTGACGAACAACAGGTGCGTAAGTGTCCATATAATCAACACCATATTTTTGCGAGTATCCTTTTGCAACGAGTCTCGCCTTTCGTTTCTCAATTGTTCCATCAGTTTTGAGCTTGGTTTTGAATACCCACTTACAGTTAATTGGTTTTCTATTCTCTGGTAATTCGACTAAATCCCAAGTCTCATTTCTGATCAATGAATCATATTCTTGTTTCATAGCAGCTATCCATTCTTTGAATCACTACATTTTAAGGCTTCTTTAAATGTTTTTGGATCATTTACATTACATACTTCAATTACATTTGCTGCATCTTTACCTTTATTCCAAGACCTTAATCGCTGTTTGATGGGAGTTACAACTGGTTCTGACACTTCTTTTTGTTGATTTTCTGGCATCTCAATTTGTTTCGAACTATTAAAGAATTCATCGGTTTCTACTTGTTCTTCAATTTCAAGTGGTTCATCAATTTCTGCTGTTTCAACTTCGTTATTTATTTGGTTATCTTTGTGGCTATTTATTCTCAAATTACTTTTCTTTCCTTTAATATCATTACTAAATTCATAAAATTTCGGTTCATTCTTCTTATCATGGTTCTCATTACTGTTTACTTCATCTTCAATGAATTTAACATCTCTACTCTTTAATATTGTAGATGTTCCCTTTTTCCATAATATATAGGCTTTAGATTTTTCATCGTAGCCTACTAAGACACATTCATAACTACGAGCTTCAAACTTAGTTTTTCCCGGTTTGTTATTTAATGCAAAAGCTCGACAACCTATTCTACGAAAATGTCGAATTGTTGGTACTTTTCCCGACCATAATTCTTCTGGTGTTTTTTCTTTATTTAAACTTGTTGGGCAACGATTTCTAATGTAAGCTGCTGTACGTATTAATTCTGCCCATAAAAATTCTGGAAAATGTGATTCCAACATAAAACACCTAACCATTTCTACTAGAGTCCTGTTCATCCTCTCAGCTACTCCATTCTGCTGAGGAGTGTACTCTACAGTTAATTGACGCTTTATTCCAGATTCACTAAGATATTTTGAAAATTCTTTTCCTACTAGTTCAGGTGCGTTGTCACTTCTGACACATTTTATTTTCTTGCTTTGTTCTAATTCAACACTATTCTTGAATTCTTTAAATACGTCTAAGTATTCACTTTTATGGCAAATAAAATATACCCAAACCTTTCTTGAGTAGTCATCTATGAATGTAGCAAAATACAACTTCTTTCTGGCAGATTCGACCTTCATCGGTCCACATAGATCAGTATGAATCAATTCTAAGATTTCTCTGGTTGATTTCACATTTTTCTTAGGAAATGGCTCTCTTGTTTGTATTGCTTGAATGCATGTAGTACATTTTAACTTTGGCTGATTATCGAATTTTGGTAAACCATGTACCATTTCTTTCCGTTTTAAAAACGTTAAATCGCTTGAATTGAGATGTCCTAATCTATTGTGCCACAACTCTAAATTTGAACTTGATTCTGCCATTTTTCTACAAATGTTGCTACATTTTCTTTCTGACTTGATTAAATAAAGATTATTTTCCTTTCTTGCTTCTATATATATTAAGCTATTTTTTGAAATTTCAGCATTACAACCTTTCATCAAAATATTAAAACCTGCATCTGTCAACTTTGTTGCTGATATTAAATTACTTTTGAGTTCAGGAATATACAACGTATTGTATAGGTTAAAAACCGTCCTTCGATTATCTAACATAAGATTTAACTCAACTGTACCAATCCCTTTCACATCAAGCTCTTTATTGTCTGCTAATTTAACTTTTCCTTTGTAACTAGGATCAATTTTAATGAATGAAGATCCATTATAAGACATATGGGAAGTAGCCCCACTGTCAATGCACCAGATGTCAAATTTATCAATTCTCACATTGTTGGTTTTACATTCTTCTTCACAACCTTGTGCACTATCAATTATGACACCTATTTCTGTTGCAACCTGTTTTTGTTCTGTTCTGACTCTACACTCTTTTGCCTTATGTCCCTTGCGACCACATTTATAACACTTATAAGGAAATTTCACTTCGGACATACCTGTTTCCTTCTCTTTGGGTTTAAATTGTTTTGGTTTCCATTTATTTACCTTTAATGCATTTTGTTCATCGTCTTTACGTTCAGATTTATCTCCAATTTCAAGTAATCTTAATCTCAAAACACACAACGATGGAAATTCGCTAGACGTATCAAACGCAGCACGTACTTCTTTATATTGATCACTCAAACCATCAAGTAAAATTACAACAAGGAAACTTTCATCCAGATTTACATCCATTTCGGATAAACATGAAACACAAATGTCGAATTTGATTAAATAATCTGATACACTTTCGCTTGATTGCATTTTTAAACTGAGTAACTTACAGAAATTTTCGGCTTTGCGCCTAGTTGATTTGCGGTCATACGTTTCTTGCAGATAATTCCATATCTCAGAGGCTTTCTTAAAATTTTTAACCATTCTTACAATATTTGGTTCTATTGCTATGATCAGCTCCGAACGAGCATCCTGTTCCAAATCATCAAATGTACATTGATCTTCTAACGATTTCTGATATACACGTTTTTGCTCTTCTGTTGCTTGAGATGAGATTTGTTGAACTAGCGGCCTTTCTAAATTTCCCAACACAAATTGTAACAATCTTGCTTTATGGAGGATTGCTTCCATTTGTGGTCTCCACGTTCCATAATTGGTACCATTCAACAACGGAATTCGTCCGTTCATCGACGACATTTTGCAGCAATCTGATACTTATTTATTTTCGATTATTCTTAGCTTTTGCAACTAAATTAGTTTTTGCAACTTAAATACTTTTTATTTTTATGCTTTTAATAATTACTACGAATGCGGTTACATATGTATATGGTAACGCATGTGGCCCATAACCTGTTAATATAATTGTCTTGACTTTTTAATTTAACAAAGTTTATTGTTCAATATTTCGATAAAAAGTAAAATTCAAATTGAAAAATTCTGATTTACAAATACATATTTCACAATGGATAAATTGATTTAAAATTACAAAGTACAAAAACTAAAAGTAAAGTATTTAAGTTGAATATAAAAATAATATATCTCAACAAATAGATATTAGGTTTTTCAAATTTGGTAGATGCGTTTATCAAATAATTTGATGACGATATAATTCCGAGGATATGATGCTCGTAATTAATTGTTTGATAAGTTTTAAAACTCAAAGAAATCTTGAGTTTTGCGTACAGCTTCCAAGTTTGATTATAAATATTAATATATGTTGATTATTAAACCGTTCTGATGATTCCGTATAATAGTTTTGATGATTTTAACTAGTAGAACAATTTTGAAAATTCTCTGAGATTTTTCTCTAATAAAATTTACAATCTTACAAATCTTACACATTACCTCATTTTTCTTCAATATTATATTGCCCAGATCTCACAAAAATTATTATGTAATGCGGAAATTAAAATTAAATCAAAATTTTTATTTCCGTCTTCATATAGTGGGGAGGGTATTATACGTTTGTGCTGATGTTTGTAACATACAAAAATATTGGTCCAATACCAACCTTAAAGTATGCCGAACGATTCACATTTTTTGAGTCGATTAAGACATGTCCGTCCGTCCGTCTGCCCGGCTGGCTAGCTGGCTGTCCATGTAAACCTTGTGCACAAGGTACAGGCCGCAATTTTCAAGATAATTTGATGAAATTTGGACCAAGCATGTTTTTTGGCACAGGAACGAAGCCTATTGAAAATGGTTGAAATCGGACCATTATATCACCTAGCCCCCATACAACCGTACCTCCTGATTTGAACTTTTTATGCCATAATTACATCAAATATTCTATTGTAATGAAAAGTCTATTTTCATTTAGTTTGACCAAAAAATAGTAATGATTTATTATTGTAAATCTTTGTTCTTATATACTATACATTTTCTAATTCTATGAGTGACTACGCAGAATAGACGCGTTGAAAATACCACATGTAGGAAATGCGAAAAAAAACACATGGCTATAAATGTCCAGCAGAAGGCAACGAATGCTACAAATGTAAAAAACTGAATTACTTCGGCAATATGTGTTTGTCAAATTCTAATACTAACAACAACAAATCAAACAACAGAAATAACAATTCCAATTACAGAAATCGAAACCATAGAACTAATATTAATTCTAACAACAGAAACTACTATAGATCCAATAGGAATCGTAATGCAAACCATATGGAGGATCAGGGAAACTACCTCCATCAGGAATCTCCAGAAAAAAAACATGTAATTACAACAAAAATTTACAATATATCATCTATCCTCAGAAACTACGTCAAATTAAACGTTTTGAATACAGATTATCCCTTAACCTTCATGATAGATACAGGAGCTGATGTATTTCTGTGCAAGGAAGAATTTGTATACAATTATGAGGATATAGATGATTATTGCAATTTAACAGGAATCTCGAGTGAAGTCAAAAATCCTTAGGTTCCACAAATATAAAAATAAAAATTGATAATAATGAAATTCAACATAAAATGCAGTTAGTAAAGAATGACTTTCCAATAAATACAGATGGAATTCTTGGTAGAGATTTTTTCTCTAAATATAAATGCCATTTACCATCAACAATGAAACTGTAATATTACATATATATAATAGTGTACTTTCGGTTAATCATATAAGAATACCACAAAGAAGTGAAATTATCGTACCTTTCAAAATTAAATTAGATGAAGATGGAGTAATACAAAATCGGTTTATATTTGGCGAATGCAATCATTTCTAAAGAAGGAAATCAACATATTAAATTACTAAATGTTACTGATAAAACTTTAGTAGTTAGAAATTTGAAAATTTATTTTAAAGTGTTCCATATGGATAACGAAAATTTAACTACTAACAATTTCTACAAACAAAAAATAAATCTTCACAATAATAGTCTGGTATACATAAAAAATTACCGTTTGCCACAAGCCAGTACAACGGAGATTAATTCCCAAGTTAAGAAATTATTAGAGAGCAATATAATAGAACCATCTATTAGTCCGTATAACGCACCTTTGTTATTAGTTCCGAAAAAAGGTCAAACTGATCTGAAGAAATGGAGATTAGTAGTTCACTTTAGGAAACTAAATGATAAAATAGTAAACGATAAATTTCCTTTAACACGGATTGAAGATGTCTTAGACAAATTGGTTAGAGCCAAATATTTTTCAACATTGGACATGACAACTTCATCAAATTGAGCTTGAAAAACAATTGAGACCATGTACAGCTTTCTCCACACCAAATGGCCATTATCAATATAACAGATTACCCTTTGGATTAAAGATTTCATCAAATAGTTTTCAGCGTATGTTAACAATTGCTTTGTCTGGTTAAGACTCTGAAGCATTTCTTTACGTGGATGATATTATCATTTTCGGATGTAGTCTAAAACACCATAATTGATGATGTCAGACGATTTGTAGCTTTTTGTAATTATTATAGAAGATTTATTAAAAACTTTGCAGACATAGCTAATGATTTAAACTAATTATTGAAAAAGGGTCAAAAATTCGATTGGACGGAAAAGTTTCAAATATCATTTGAAACACTTAAGATGAAACTAATTAGTCCACCAGTTTTACAATATCCAAATTTTGACAAACCTTTTATCTTGACAACGGATGCATCGGATTTTGCATTAGGAGCCGTATTGTCACAAGGAGAAATTGGAGAGGACAAACCTATATCATATGCTAGTCGTTCATTGTGTAAACACGAAAGAAATAAAGCAGTTATAGAAAAGGAATATTTCAATATAGTATACAAAAAAGGAATTAACAACACAAATGCAGATGCACTATCCAGGATAAATTTGGATTCTAATTTACTTAAAGAAATGATACCTGTGAGAATTGATGAAACAGTGAAAAAGACGCTGGTGATAACAAGAGGAATGAAGAATAAAGAGACGCAGAATAAAGAGAAAAGAAAAGAAAGAAAAGATGCTTCTCATATTGGGCCTGATCAACTCAAAATGTGGGATTGTACATCTATAAATGATATAAGACGCCCAACAAAAATAAAATTTGTATTAGAAAAAAGGTTAACCAAAGAAATAAAAATTGAAGACAATAAAAGTCTAAAAGAAATACGGATGAGATGTAGCGATAATCCATATTATTTAGATAATATTTTGGAGAAACTTCTATCAAACCTAGAGAAATTGAATTACAAGAGTTATGCACTCGAGAGAAGTGATAACATATTCAATATAATAAGTCATGAAAATATGAAAAATAAAGTAAATGAAAGTTAGATAAAAAACGTCAAGATTCTTCTATACAACGAGCCTCAGAAAGTAATAAATGATGAACAAAAACAAGAATTGATAAAATTATATCACAATACACCATGCGGAGGACACGGTTTATAATTATGAAAATTACGCAAATGAGGTAAAAGTTAGATTAAAACATTCATTGGAAAATACAAGAAGATTGCTTCGGAAAGTAAAAGAAAATAGAAGTTTAGATTCCTTGGACAAAACTAATAGCATTGATATTAAAATAGGAGATTTAGTTCTACTGAAAGTTGGAAATAGAAAAAAGAATGAATCCCCATACCAAGGTCTATATGAAGTAATTTTCATTGATAATTTAAATGTAACTATTAAAATAAAAAACATAAACAAAGTTGTACACAAAAATTTATTACAAAAATATAATGAAAAGTCATTATAAGCATTTGTACGAAAAATATAAATTAAACAATAATAAGATGTAATAAAATATGTAACAAGATATTTAAAAAAAAAAAGAAAAAATGCCAAATCTATAAATTTAAAAATATAAATAAGCATGAAATTTTTTAAATAAGAAACATGATACGTATGACTAATTAGTAAACAATACTTTTTTTTTTATATACGAAAACAAAATTTATATTATCATAATAATAAAGAAAATACCACTTGAAAATGCACTTACCACTTAGACAAGAAATCGAACAGTATGTCAAAACAGATTGTACGATTTTTTTTGGGGTAAGGGTGTAGTGTATGCATATTGTAGAGTACAAATGTATACTCTTAAGTAGTTCAAGTGCAGTCGCACATTTGGTTGCATTAAACTATTATTACTTTGAATAAACCGCACAT
>NC_060950.1:45814940-45819169 GCF_022045245.1 Lucilia cuprina | reverse complement strand
TTACGCCCGGTATTCAAAAAAAGGCGGACCAAGGTATGGTAAATTTTGTATCACTAAATTTTTAAATGCCTATAACTCGGATATTATAAGAGATAAGTAGTATGCCCAGCCATGTTTTTTCAAGATCTCATCAAGCGCTTTCAGAAAATATAAAAATCTTTGTATTTGGGTGAAAAACAAAAAAATGGCACGAGTTAAAAATTTTACATGTCGTAGGTACTCTACTTTGAGCTGCCACAGCTCCGTCCCTGGAGCATCTGCGGGGTTCATCTTCAAAACTTAAACTCGAATACTCCCGATCGGATCAGCCGTTTAGAAATGCCAGATTTATTTCCAAAAAATTTCCATTCTGCCCCACTGTGTACTGTTTTGTATTTTTTTTATAAAATACATACAATATAATATAAAAAACACAATTTTAGTAAAAATAAAAGATATAAAGAATTTTGTAGAAGAGAATTCAAACTACTTAGACCAAATAAAGAAAATATTTTTACATTTTAAAAAGAAAAATACTATTAAGCATTAAATAAAACAAAAAAAAAAAAAAAAACAAAAAAAAAACAAGAAATAACTTCATGGGTATTTGGTATGGATTCTATATTAGAGAGTCTACGTATACTGATATCAAACGCGAAAAAATCATTGAATAGATCTTATTCAGTGGAAACAATATCAGTAAAGAACACAGAAATAAATAATTTGGAAGACGATTTTCTGAAACTACAACCCACGGAATATCAGAAAGTAGAATTTGAAAATTTGAAAAAGGAAGCTTTAGACATATTGGAGCAACACTCCAATAAGAAAATTAATATTGATAAAAGAAAGGCGATAATAATTGCAAATATGGAAATCAATGAATTGACTGCAATAATAAAATTGGTCCCAATTTTCACGGGAAAGAAAGATGAATTAACAAATTTCATAAAAAATTTAGAAATTGTAGCACAGACTATACCAGTAGAAAAACTGAATTCATTTTTTTACTTTATATTCAAGGTTAGATTCAAAGGTACAGAATAGAATAAAGCAGATTTCAATACCAAGAACTATAGAAGAATTAATAAATGCCTTGAAAGGTGCATACAAATCAGTAAAATATTCGAACAGCATTTTGAACGAATTGACTAAGATTGAAAATTTAGTATCCGAATTAAACGTTCATAAATGGACTTTCTGATCCACAGATAGTGTCAACCATTGATGCTAGTAGGGTCAAAACGTTCGTCGAAGCATTGGAAATAGCCGAAAATGCTACATCAAGGTCAAAACAAAGACAAGTATTTTTTCAAAATGTTAGACCTACACAGAATAGACGCGTTGAAAACACCACATGTAGGAAATGCGGAAAAACACATGGCTATAAATGTCCAGCAGAAGGCAAGGAATGCTACAAATGTAAAAAACTGAATCACTTCAGCAATATGTGTTTGTCAAATTCTAATACAAATAACAACAACTCAAACAACAGAAATAACAATTCCAGTTACAGAAATCGAAACCATAGAACTAATATTAATTCTAACAACAGAAACTACTATAGATCCAATAGGAATCGTAATGTAAACCATATGGAGGATCAGGGAAACTACCTGAGCCCGGAGACCATAAATCAGGAATCTCCGGAAGAAAACATGTAATTACTAACCTCAAAAACTACGTCAAATTAAACGTTTTGAATACAGATTATCCCTTAACCTTTATGATAGATACAGGAGCTGATGTATCTCTGTGCAAGGAAGAATTTGTATACAATTACATTATACAGGAATCTCGAGTGAAGTCATAAAATCCTTAGGTTCCACAAATATAAGAATAAAAATTGATAATAATGAAATTCAACATAAAATGCAGTTGGTAAAGAATGACTTTCCAATAAATACAGATGGAATTCTTGGTAGAGATTTTTTCTCTAAATATAAATGCAATATAGACTATGATACGTATATACTATCATTTACCATCAACAATGAAACTGTAATATTACCTATATATATTAAGGTACTTTCGGTTAATCATATAAGAATACCACAAAGAAGTGAAATTATCATACCTTTCAAAGTTAAATTAGATGAAGATGGAGTAATACAAAATCGGGAAATTACAAATGGTTTATATTTGGCGAATGCAATCATTCCTAAAGAAGGAAATCAACATATTAAATTACTAAATGTTACTGATAAAACTTTAGTAGTTAGAAATTTGAAAATTGAAACTACTCCACTAAAAAATTATGACATATGTTCTATTGATATGAATCCTAATAATAATAAGAGCACAAAAGAACGGTTCAAAAGACTACTAGATCGTTTAAAATTGGATGATTTAAAAGACATACTGTCTGAGTATCAGTCAGTGTTCCATATGGATAACGAAAATTTAACTACTAACAATTTCTACAAACAAAAAATAAATCTTCACGATAATAGTCCGGTATACATAAAAAATTACCGTTTGCCACAAGCCAGTACAACAGAGATAAATTCCCAAGTTAAGAAATTGTACGATGAGGATCCAGATGATTATTGCAATTTAACAGGAATCTCGAGTGAAGTCATAAAATCCTTAGGTTCCACAAATATAAGAATAAAAATTGATAATAATGAAATTCGACATAAAATGCAGTTGGTAAAGAATGACTTTCCAATAAATACAGATGAAATTCTTGGTAGAGATTTTTTCTCTAAATATAAATGCAATATAGACTATGATACGTATATACTATCATTTACCATCAACAATGAAACTGTAATATTACCTATATATAATAAGGTACTTTCAGTTAATCATATAAGAATACCACAAAGAAGTGAAATTATCATAACTTTCAAAGTTAAATTAGATGAAGATGGAGTAATACAAAATCGGGAAATTACAAATGGTTTATATTTGGCGAATGCAATCATTCCTAAAGAAGGAAATCAACTTATTAAATTACTAAATGTTACTGATAAAACTTTAGTAGTTAGAAATTTGAAAATTGAAACTACTCCACTAAAAAATTATGACATATGTTCTATTGATATGAATCCTAATAATAATAAGAGCACAAAAGAACGGTTCAAAAGACTACTAGATCGTTTAAAATTGGATGATTTAAAAGATGCTGATAAACAAGAACTTCTAGACATACTGTATGAGTATCAGTCAATGTTCCATATGGATAACGAAAATTTAACTACTAACAATTTCTACAAACAAAAAATAAATCTTCACGATAATAGTCCGGTATACATAAAAAATTACCGTTTGCCACAAGCCAGTTATTAGTTATTAGTTCCGAAAAAAGGTCAAACTGATCTGAAGAAATGGAGATTAGTAGTTGACTTTAGGAAACTAAATGATAAAATAGTAAACGATAAATTTCCTTTAACACGAATTGAAGATGTCCTATATTATATGCTAGTCGTTCATTGAGTAAACACGAAAGAAATAAAGCAGTTATAAAAAAGGAATTACTAGGAATACACTGGGGTATACAATTTTTTCGTCCTTATTTATATGGTAGACAATTTATAGTTGTGACTGACCATCGTCCCCTAGTCGCACTATTTACTCATAAAAATCCTAGTTCAAAGTTAACAAGAATTCGTTTGGAATTATCTGACTACGATTTCAAGATAGTATACAAAAAAGGAATTAACAACACAAATGCAGATGCACTATCCAGGATAAATTTGGATTCTAATATACTTAAAGAAATGATACCTGTGAGAATTGATGATACAGTGAAAAAGACGCTGGTGATAACAAGAAGAATGAAGAAAAAAGAGAAAAGAAAAGAAAGAAGAGATGCTTCTCATATTGGGCCTGATCAACTCAAAATGTGGGATTGTACATCTATAAATGATATAAGACGCGCAACAAAAATAAAATTTGTATTAGAAAAAAGGTTTACCAAAGAAATAAAAATTGAAGACAATAAAAGTCTAAAAGAAATACGGGTGAGATGTAGCGATAATCCATATTATTTAGATAATATTTTGGAGAAACTTCTATCAAACCTAGAGAAATTGAATTACAAGAGTTATGCACTTGAGAGAAGTGATAACATATTCAATATAATACTTAAGTCATGAAAATATGAAAAATAAAGTAAATGAAAGTAAGATAAAAAAACGTCAAGATTCTTCTATACAACGAGCCTCAGAAAGTAATAAATGATGAACAAAAACAAGAATTGATAAAATTATATCACAATACACCATGCGGAGGACATTTCGGAG
>NC_060950.1:45809373-45814840 GCF_022045245.1 Lucilia cuprina | reverse complement strand
GCCACTCCTTCATTAAAATTATATATGCGATATATAAATTTCAGCATTTTTTTTTTGCTTGTTTGTAAACGCATATATATAAATTAATCTGGGAGATTTATAACACAAGGATAAAACATAGATGGAAATTCCGCTAGAGGAAATATTAAAGGACCTAGACGAAGCCGAAGCAAGGTGGGCGAAGCTACTACAACAAAACAGCAACGCGAAGAAGCCAGAAATCTTGTCGGTCGGACCAAGGCCTTTGAAAATCAAGAAGAAGAAGCCAGATGAACCAGAATTCCCAATTTATCCATTACCAAACATTCATAAGTCTAGAGGGGAATCCTGGCTAGGACAAAGAAAGATCTGGATATAAAGCAATTCCAACTTCAATATGAGGAAGACAAAAATTTAAGATCAGGTTTGTTCAAGGAGATTTATACACTTAAAGAAAGGATAAAGTCTATAAAGAAGAAAAATAAAAAAAATGAAAACTTTATAAGAAATATATATGTGTAGAATGTTTAAAAAATATTTAATAAAAATAATTATAATAATAATTTCAATACTGCACAGTGGGGCAGAATGGAAATTTTTTTGAAATAAATTTGGCGTTTCTAAACGGCTGATCCGATCGGGATAAAATTTGGCGTGAGCATAGCCAAGGAGTATTCGAGTTTAAGTTTTGAAGATGAACCCCGCAGATGCCCCAGGGACGGAGCTGTGGCGGCTCAAAGTAGGGTTCCTACGACATGTAAAATTTTTAAACTTGTGCCATTTTTTGTTTTTCACCCAAATACAAAGATTTTTATATTTTCTGAAAGCGCTCGACGAGATCTTGAAAAAACATGCTTGGACATACTACTTATCTCTTATAATATCCGAGTTATAGGCATTTAAAAATTTAGTGATATAAAATTTACCATACCTTGGTCCGCCTTATATGATTTATAGATGTACAATCCCACATTTTGAGTTGATCAGGCCCAATATGAGAAGCATCTTTTCTTTTTTTCTTTTCTCTTTATTCTTCATTCCTCTTGTTATCACCAGCGTCTTTGGTTCCAATTTTCACGGGAAAGAAAGATGAATTAACAAATTTCATAAAAAATTTGGAAATTGTAGCACAGACTATACCAGTAGAAAAACAGAATTCATTTTTTAACTTTATATTCAATTCAAGGTTAGATTCAAAGGTACAGAATAGAATAAAGAAGATTTCAATACCAAGAACTATAGAAGAATTAATAAATGCCTTGAAAGGTGCATACAAATCAGTAAAAAATTCGAACAGCATTTTGAACGAATTGACAGGAATAAAACAAAGGGGAGATAATTTAATTGGTTTTTCCACTAAGATTGAAAATTTAGTATCCGAATTAAACGAGATACAGATATCGGAGGAAGGAGAAATGAATAGGATTCCTATTATAAACTCGAACGCAAAGATAGCTTACCATGCGTTCATAAATGGACTTTCTGATCCACAGATAGTGTCAACCATTGATGCTAGTAGGGTCAAAACGTTCGTCGAAGCATTGGAAATAGCCGAAAATGCTACATCAAGGTCAAAACAAAGACAAGTATTTTTTCAAAATGTTAGACCTACACAGAATAGACGCGTTGAAAATACCACATGTAGGAAATGCGGAAAAACACATGGCTATAAATGTCCAGCAGAAGGCAAGGAATGCTACAAATGTAAAAAACTGAATCACTTCGGCAATATGTGTTTGTCAAATTCTAATACAAATAACAACAACTCAAACAACAGAAATAACAATTCCAATTACAGAAATCGAAAACATAGAACTAATATTAATTCTAACAACAGAAACTACTATAGATCCAATAGGAATCGTAATGTAAACCATATGGAGGATCTGAGCCCGGAGACCATACATCAGGAATCTCCGGAAGAAAACATGTAATTACAACAAAAATTTACAATATATCATCTAACCTCAAAAACTACGTCAAATTAAACGTTTTGAATACAGATTATCCCTTAACCTTTATGATAGATACAGGAGCTGATGTATCTCTGTGCAAGGAAGAATTTGTATACAATTACGATGAGGATCCAGATGATTATTGCAATTTAACAGGAATCTCGAGTGAAGTCATAAAATCCTTAGGTTCCACAAATATAAGAATAAAAATTGATAATAATGAAATTCAACATAAAATGCAGTTGGTAAAGAATGACTTTCCAATAAATACAGATGGAATTCTTGGTAGAGATTTTTTCTCTAAATATAAATGCAATATAGACTATGATACGTATATACTATCATTTACCATCAACAATGAAACTGTAATATTACCTATATATAATAAGGTACTTTCGGTTAATCATATAAGAATACCACAAAGAAGTGAAATTATCATACCTTTCAAAGTTAAATTAGATGAAGATGGAGTAATACAAAATCGGGAAATTACAAATGGTTTATATTTGGCGAATGCAATCATTCCTAAAGAAGGAAATCAACATATTAAATTACTAAATGTTACTGATAAAACTTTAGTAGTTAGAAATTTGAAAATTGAAACTAAGTACTCCACTAAAAAATTATGACATATGTTCTATTGATATGAATCCTAATAATAATAAGAGCACAAAAGAACGGTTCAAAAGACTACTAGATCGTTTAAAATTGGATGTTTTAAAAGATTCTGATAAACAAGAACTTCTAGACATACTGTATGAGTATCAGTCAGTATTCCATATGGATAACGAAAATTTAACTACTAACAATTTCTACAAACAAAAAATAAATCTTCACGATAATAGTCCGGTATACATAAAAAATTACCGTTTGCCACAAGCCAGTACAACGGAGATAAATTCCCAAGTTAAGAAATTGTTGGAGAGCAATATAATAGAACCATCCATTAGTCCGTATAACGCACCTTTGTTATTAGTTCCGAAAAAAGGTCAAACTGATCTGAAGAAATGGAGATTAGTAGTTGACTTTAGGAAACTAAATGATAAAATAGTAAACGATAAATTTCCTTTAACACGAATTGAAGATGTCTTAGACAAATTGGGTAGAGCCAAACATTTTTCAACATTGGACATGACAAGTTCATTTCATCAAATTGAGCTTGAAAAACAATCTAGACCATGTACGGCTTTCTCCACACCAAATGGCCATTATCAATATACCAGATTACCCTTTGGATTAAATATTTCATCAAATAGTTTTCAGCGTATGTTAACTATTGCTTTGTCTGGGTTAGACTCTGAAGCATTTCTTTACGTGGATGATATTATCGTTTTCGGATGTAGTCTAAAACACCATAATTCAAATTTGGTAAAAGTACTTCATCGTATGCAAAAGTATAATTTAAAACTCAATGCAGATAAATGTTGTTTTTTAAAACCAGAAGTGATATATCTTGGTCATCTTATAACTCCAGATGGCATAAAACCAGATCCTGAAAAATTTGAAGCAGTAACTAACTATCCTGTACCAAAGAATGCTGATGATGTCAGACGATTTGTAGCTTTTTGTAATTATTATAGAAGATTTATTAAAAACTTTGCAGACATAGCTGATGATTTGAACAAATTATTGAAAAAAGGTCAAAAATTCGATTGGACGGAAAAGTGTCAAATATCATTTGAAACACTTAAGATGAAACTAATTAGTCCACCAGTTTTACAATATCCAAATTTTGACAAACCTTTTATCTTGACAACGGATGCATCGGATTTTGCATTAGGAGCTGTATTGTCACAAATAAAAATTTAAGGAATTGTGTATACCAGTTTGTGTTATTATTAAAATAATAAAAAATTTACACATATGTAGATAAGAGTGACTTCTAATCCATCCTAATTCTGGGGTATACAATTTTTTCGTCCTTATTTATATGGTAGACAATTTTTAGTTGTGACTGACCATCGTCCCCTAGTCGCACTATTTACTCATAAAAATCCTAGTGCAAAGTTAACAAGAATTCGTTTGGAATTATCTGACTACGATTTCAAGATAGTATACAAAAAAGGAATTAACAACACAAATGCAGGTGCACTATCCAGGATAAATTTGGATTCTAATATACTTAAAGAAATGATACCTGTGAGAATTGATGATACAGTGAAAAAGACGCTGGTGATAACAAGAGGAATGAAGAATAAAGAGAAAAGAAAAAAAAGAAAAGATGCTTCTCATATTGGGCCTGATCAACTCAAAATGTGGGATTGTACATCTATAAATGATATAAGGCGGACCAAGGTATGGTAAATTTTGTATCACTAAATTTTTAAATGTCTATAACTCGGATATTATAAGAGATAAGTAGTATGTCCAAGCATGTTTTTTCAAGATCTCGTCGAGCGCTTTCAGAAAATATAAAAATCTTTGTATTTGGAAAAACAAAAAAATCGCACAAGTTTAAAAATTTTACATGTCGTAGGAACCCTACTTTGAGCCGCCACAGCTCCGTCCCTGGGGCATCTGCGGGGTTCATCTTCAAAACTTAAACTCGAATACTCCTTGGCTATGCTCATGCCAAATTTTATCCCGATCGGATCAGCCGTTTAGAAACGCCAAATTTATTTCAAAAAAATTTCCATTCTGCCCCACTGTGCAGTATTGAAATTATTATTATAATTGTTTTTATTAAATATTTTTTAAACATTCTACACATATATATTTCTTATAAAGTTTTCATTTTTTTTATTTTTCTTCTTTATAGACTTTATCCTTTCTTTAAGTGTATAAATCTCCTTGAACAAACCTGATCTTAAATTTTTGTCTTCCTCATATTGAAGTTGGAATTGCTTTATATCCAGATCTTTCTTTGTCCTAGCCAGGATTCCCCTCTAGACTTATGAATGTTTGGTAATGGATAAATTGGGAATTCTGGTTCATCTGGCTTCTTCTTGATTTTCAAAGGCCTTGGTCCGACCGACAAGATTTCTGGCTTCTTCGCGTTGCTGTTTTGTTGTAGTAGCTTCGCCCACCTTGCTTCGGCTTCGTCTAGGTCCTTTAATATTTCCTCTAGCGGAGTTTCCATCTATCTAACCCTAAGAAAGGATTTTTTTTAAAGGATAAAACTAAGCATAAGCTATGTATGTTTTATCCTTGTGTTATAAATCTCCCAGATTAATTTATATATATGCGTTTACAAACAAGCAAAAAAAAAATGCTGAAATTTATATATCGCATATATAATTTTAATGAAGGAGTGGCATGATCGCCATGTAATGAAAAGTCTATTTTCATTTAGTTTGACCAAAAAATAGTAATGATTTATTATTGTAAATCTTTGTTCTTATATACTATACATTTTCTAATTCTATGAGTGACTTTCTAAACTCACTCAATAACTTAAATTCTACTCAAATAATTAAAATAAAAGAACACTCAAATATTCTGCTGCATTAAACATACACCAGTTGTGTTCTAGTTAGCACTTGTTCTGTACTCCCATCACTAGGGTCAGATTTCAAGAGTGACTTACTTCACAA
>NC_060950.1:45802630-45809273 GCF_022045245.1 Lucilia cuprina | reverse complement strand
GTTGATGTATGGTTATTGTTACTATTGAATTCTGATTGGGAACCACTGGGATGCTTGTTATTTATCGCTATAATATCAGATACACTCTCAAGAGCATGAAATCTATCGTTGAGAAAATTATTTAATTCTTCCCACTTGGGAACCTCTGTTTTGTTCTTTACTGATTGTTCCCATAGATTAAGTGAACATTCTGAGAGCCGTGATGAACATTGAAATACAAAAATTGGGTCCCATGAATCAATGTTGACATTATAGAGCTTTAAAATAGCCATACAGTTATTTATTTCCCTTTGAAGTCTCTTAATTTCACAAGCCGATTCTTGTTGGCAAGGAGCTAAATTAAAGAGCAACTTCAATTGACTATTAATCAAAACTCGTTTATTTTCATATTGAATCTTTAAATTGTTCCAAGCTATTTCGAAATTTTCTGCTGTTAGGGCTACATTTCTATTAATATCCCTAGCTTCACCATCAGTTTTTCTGAACAAGTAAAATAATTTTTCTACAGGGCTAAGTCTTGTGTTGTTTATGTAAATAGCAGTAAACATATCTCTAAATGTGGGCCAGGAAACGTAATCCCCATGAAAAACTCCAGTATCACAAGGAGGTACGGATATGGAACCACAAAAATTTGGAACTGCATTGTCTTCTTTATTTTTGCCTATATTTTCTTTAGCTTTTGAGAGTATATTTATACACCGCACGTATGTTTTGCGAACTTGTGGGTGTTTAGTTTGGACCATTAACAACTCTTTCTTTTTCTCTATTGTGACCTCAGAACAACTATCAAAAATACTTTTGTACTTATCCCATGCCTTATCTAATTCCGATCTTTCAAACTCAAAGGCATCATTCGTGTAATTTGAAAAGTCTTCATTTTTTAGCATAACCTCAAAGCTAATGATTTCATCGGCCGCTATTATATATTTCTCAAAAATCGACATATTTTGACTTTATTTAAGAGATGATATAGGACCACAAAGTTTAAATCGAACCACGAAATCAAAAAACTTTTTTAATAAAAATGAAAAGAGAAATAGAAGTTTTTTTTTTACAAGGCAAATGTTAAAGAGAATCACAAAAACGTTTATCCAATACAAAATGAGAGTTAATGAGAACCACAAATGTTCAATAAAGTGAATCACAACACTTTCCAATAAAGCAAGAGTTACAGAGAATCACAAAGTTAAAATGCGCCAAAATTATTTTCCAATAAGTTAAAAAGATGGACGACAAATTTTTGGATTCAAGAATAAAACAACAAATACAAATGACCGAAAGAAAAATGGCAGCTTGAAATAAAAGTTCACGTTGTTCTTTTTTCTAAAAGTACACAACCTCACTTTTTCCGAGCCACAAATTCTGAACCACACAATTTATGAGACACTTTGCACTTAATAATTTCAATTTACGCACCTTACTATTTTTACGGGAGAAGGACCAATGTTTGGGGCCAAAACTGGAGTTACCTCTTTGGAGCTGAACTGGTTCCTAGATGCTGGCAGGCAAGTTGTCTCCGGCGGTTTTTGTTTGTTGCGGCAGGTCAGGGCCAAACGTATCGCTGCATACACACACACAGACTTCAATAAAAACAACCCTTATTTTTAGTGTTTTGGTTTTTCTTTTATTTATTTTAATTTCAGCTTTAATTTGGTTTTAATATGGTTTTTTTTTTGTTTGTTTGTTCTGAACTATGGTTATTTTTATTTCACTTCTTTTTTTATTAACTTTTAAAATTTATTTAATTTGTGTGCCTCTTAAGTTTACAGCAGCCAAAAAAGTAATGAATGTGTCAAGCTCTTTTTTTATTGAGCAACACAGTATTTTAATTGGGGGGATTTTACACGAAGGACAGATGTAGTGTATGAGTCTAGTACTCATAGACACAAACAATCTTCATGAATAAGGAGATAATTGTTTATAATTATAGTTATGATAATGTAACTAGATTAATATTGTGGAAATGGCTTTCGATGGAACGATCGGATAAAGAAATTGACAGTAACATTTCTGAAGTAAAAAAAGTTTTATTTTTTAAAAACTTTATTTGGTAATGAGTAAAAAGTGTTTACGTAATTTTCGAAAATGAACGAACAATTATGATGGTCGTTAAACAAATTTCAAGTATATTTTATGTGCTATTTGTGTTGAATCAACTTTTGGGATAGAACCTTGTATGGGAGCTATGACCAATTGTGGACTGATCGGAAGAAAATTTTACAGTAACATTTATGTATATAAAAGTAATATTAGTAGCAAATTTTGTATAAATATCTTAATTAGGTAGCGAGTTATGAGCGTTTAAGTGATTTTCGAGAGGGGACCTTGTATGGGAGCTATGACCAATTGTGGACCGATCGGAAGAAAATTTTACGGTAACATTTATGTAGATAAAAATTATATTTGTGCAAAATTTTGTATAAATATCTTAATTAGGTAGCGAGTTATGAGCGTTTAAGTAATTTTCGGGAGGGTACCTTGTATTGGAGCTATGACCAATTGTGGACCGATCGGAAGAAAATTTTAAGGTAACATTTTTGTATATAAAAGTAATATTTGTAGCAAATTTTGTATAAATATCTCAATTAGGTATTGAGTTTTGAGCGTTTAAGTGATTTTCGGGAGGGGAACTTGTATGGGAGCAATAACCAATTGAGGACCGATCAGAAGAAAATTTTAAGGTAACATTTATGTATATAAAAGTAATACTTGTAGCAAATTTTGTATAAATATCTCAATTAGGTAATGATTTTTGAGCGTTTAAGTGATTTTCGGGAGGGGACCTTGTATGGGAGCTATGACCAATTGAGGACCGATCAGAAGAAAATTTTAAGGTAACATTTATGTATATAAAAGTAATACTTGTAGCAAATTTTGTATAAATATCTCAATTAGGTAATGAGTTTTGAGCGTTTAAGTGATTTTCGGGAGGGGACGTTATATGGGAGCTATGACCAATTGAGGACCGATCAGAAAAAATTTTAAGGTAACATTAATGTATATAAAAGTTATACTTGTAGCAAATTTTGTATAAATATCTGAACCTTGATATGAATTGTATTGACATGAAACTTTAATTTGTAAAATTTTATGAAGATATCGATATTGTAACGCAAGTTATTAACAATAAACCCATTTTCCGGGAATATGTACATTTGTATGGGAGGTATATGAAATTTTAAACCGATTTTTAACAATGTTAATTCTGGCATCAATAGATGTATCTCTGACAAAATTCATTAATTTATCTGCAGCAGTTTTTGTAAAAAGTACAAATAAATATGTGAAAAATCGCCATATTTTTCGAGGTTGTCTTACATTTTTACTCATAACTCTGAAACTATTTTACCGATCTTGCTGATTTTCAATACCAAACTGCTTGGGATAACGGTGAATATTTTTAGTGAATTTTGTGAAGTTTCGTTGCTTCGTTTTAACGTGAGCGTGTTTTATACAGACAGACAGACAGACGGACATATCTAGATCGACTCAGAATTTCATAAGGATCAAGAATATATATTTCTTAGTGTTACAAACGGAATGACAAACTGATATATACCCTCTATCACCACTGATGGTGGTGGAGGGTATAAAAAGGTATGGGGGCTAGGTGATATAAAGGACCGATTGCAACCATTTTCAATAGGCTTCGTTCCAAAAAACATGCTTGGTCCAAATTTCATCAAATTAGCTTGAAAATTGCGGCCTGTACCTTGCGCACAAGGTTTTCATGAACAGCCAGCCAGCCGGACAGACGGACGGATGGACATGTCTAAATCGACTCAGAAAATGATTCTCAATCGATCGGTATACTTTAAGGTGGGTATTGGACCAATATTTTTGTATGTTACAAACATCAGCACAAACGTATACCTACACTTATACAAAAAAATATTCATACATTTTACATTTTACAAATGTACTAAATCATTTTTGTGAGTGTATAATTGAATATTATATAATTTACTGAAAATTTGGTAGAACTTAAGCTCAAGACATCAGGCCTGAAGTCAACGAGGGATTTATATTGGTGAGTCATGCAAACATATTAAGAATTGTTTTATAAAATCATCTAATATATACACTCTAAAAAATATTATACATATTAAAAATTATAAATTTACACTATAAAAATACATCATCATACTCTTTTACTTAATATTATGAATTTTAACTATTCTAATTCTTGTGTTAAATAAACTTAGTTAGTTCAATATGTAAGGTTAAACTTTGTTATTTTATGAAAAGTTTAGATTAATTGGTTAAGTGTAGTAGGTATTTGGGCTATTAATGAATATGAGTAATAGCATGGTAGGGTGGGTTTTGAGAAGAAGAGATAAGTCCATCATATCTCTATAAAATATTGCACTCAGTTTTATTGATTAGTAAGTACTTTTGCTACCTAAATTTAAATTTATTTGTGTCGGCCCGAGTTTGTCTTTAAAAAGTAAACAACCCCCAATTTCCATAAGCACAGTCGGTTTAATAGGTAGCGCTCGCTGTTTAAAGATAAATAAATTTAATGGCGCCCAACGATGGTCTTCAAAATTACAAGCCTTTCGAAATGTGATAAAAAATAAACATATTTTTGAAAATATTCTAATAAAACAATTGTATTACTTAAAATACATCTGTAGTTACTTGAATATGAGTTTTTGTCCTTATAGAATATCGTGAACCTGTTCTCAGCTATAATCGAAAAATTTCGATATTTTTAACGGTCGTTTCAAAATTCAAATTTTAGTTTGTTTGATACTTTGTTAAACAAAATTCAATATTTTTGGGAGAACTCATAGGGATTTTTAGACAACAGATTAGGGAATAAAACAGTAAAAAATTAGGTCAATACCTCTTATAGTTTGCCTGTACCTGCAATTTGAATTCAGCGGATTTCGAGAAAAACCCATTTTTATGTAATATTTTTGCAAAACTAGCCTTTTTATTATATTGTTGTGTATTTTAAATGGAACCTTTTGTAAATTTATTGCTCCACGCCATTTGGACGCCATTAACCTGTGGGGACACAATATATACTTTACCTTTAATTTTTTTATTTTAAAAAATATTAATTTGTAATCATCCTAACATTGAAATTTGAGTTTAAAAGTTTTGTACAAAGAATAAATAAGAAGTGAAACGCTGTCAAAAAGTACCTAAGTCTATTGTCAGTCGGTACCTAACTCTAAGAATGTATTAGTAGAATTCTCAAGCCAACATAGTTGCAAAAAATTGGATTGAAAAAAATATTTCATTTGAATTTATATTTTAAAAGATTTCTTTAAATATTTTGAAACATAATTTATCTATTAACATTATATATGAATGTATCTTTGCTTTTTAATCTGCAATATTGAAATAATAATTAAGTTAGTTGAAATATTTTTTTCTTGTACCATACGAAAATTTACAACATTGTTCTATTTCGTTTTAATTTCAACAACAAAAATTAAATGTCAAAAAAATAAAAAAATATTTTTTTCGTTTGTAAAAAATTAAATCTTTTCGGGCTATTAAATATATTTAAAGTGTGCAAAAAAATAATAAAATATAACGTTAAGTGATAAAAAATATTTTCAAGTTCTATAAGCCACGAATTTTCGCGACAAAGTTTTGAAGTTTGTAGAGAGAGTAAGTTTCTTACATATGTGTTGGAGTTACACAGAACTCGTCTGTGAGAAGAGCGTAACGTTGTTGTTGTAAAAAAATGACAGCGTTTCACTTCTTAGTACTCAGTGGTTTTGTAGTTTTTTCAATAAATAGTTTTCGAAGTTCTTTTAAAATTTTTGATAAATAAATGTGTTTAATTATCCACAAACCCATAAACTTTGAAGGTCAAAGGTCAAAATTTGTAATATTTGCAATTTTTGATGGAAACTAATCGAAATTTTTTCTATTTTTAGGTAGTATTATTCGCATTAAATAAACAAAATTTGACCTTTGGCCTTTAAAGTTTATGGGTTAATGGCGTCCAAATTGCATGAAACTCTTGATTTTTATTTATAAATATGTGGACTAATAAATTTACAAAAGGTTCCATTTAAAATACACAACAATATAATAAAAAGGCTAATTTTGCAAAATATTACATAAAAATGGATTTTTCCCGAAATCCGCTGAATTCAAATTGCAGATACAGGCATACTATAAGAGGTATTGACCTACATTTTTTACTGTTTTATTCCCTAATCTGTTGTCCATAAATCCCTATGAGTTCTCCCAAAAATATTGAAATTTGTTTAACAAAGTATCAAAAAAACTAAAATTTGAATTTTGAAACGACCGTTAAAAATATATTTTTTTTCGACCATAGCTGAGAACAGGTTTACGTTATTCTATAGGGACAAAAACTCATATTTAAGTAACTACAGATGTATTTTAAGTAATACAATTGTTTTATTAGAATATTTTCAAAAATATGTTTATTTTTATCACATTTCGAATTCAAGTGCTCTGAGACACGATAATGACCTGGGGAATTTTTAATAACTTAACATTAACATTTTTCAACCAATTTTTGTGTTTTTTATCTTTTTGTAACGCTAATTCTGTGTACATTACGATTCTTTGACAATAAAATGCAAAAAAAATTGTTTAATGACAAAACTTTTGTGAAAACTGATAAAAATGCATATTTTCTTCTTGT
>NC_060950.1:45796888-45802530 GCF_022045245.1 Lucilia cuprina | reverse complement strand
AAAGGATATTTGCAAATTGTATTATGACCGAAGAAACTTTTTCTGTATGTGAACAATAATATATTTGTCAAATTTGACAGAAAATTTAATATTGCCACATTCTTCTCAAAGAAGAATCTTTAGCCAAGACTCCAATCTTTAGACTGAAGACTGTTTAATCATCATGCAAACACTGTTATAACAAAAATAACATTATATTGTAAATAAATCCCACTCTTATTTAACAATTTATTAGGGAAAAATTATAAATTTCATTTTATTTAATTATTATTTGGTGAATCTCCTATTTTATTAATTAATATTTTAATCAGCATGAGTAGTAAAAATTGAGTAGGCATGAATCATTTTTTTTACGAACCCTGGTGTAACTTAGCTCAGACAAAACTCTTCTACTGATCAGATGTTCTCACTTCAAACAACAAAACAATTAAAGCCAAAACAAAACAAAATAGTATAAACATTATCATATGGTAGTGAAGAAATAAATTGCAAAAAATAATAAATATTAAACAAGTATTGTGAAAAATTTTAACAAAAATTAAAAATTATGTTTTTTTATTTGTTAACTACAAATAAATGTTAGTTTTGTGAAAAAATGTTTAACAAAAATATATATTATAAATATATACTCTGTTTCACCTAAAATGCTAGTTTAATAGCAAAATGTATCTTATTTTAGTTAAAGTGAATTTGGCTACAAATTTTATTGATTATTTCATATAAGACAATGAGTTAGGCTTAACATTAAGTCAAAATAAATATCATTCAATGGCTAACACTGGATCTCCATAACTCCGAACTAAATTGGATTATAGGGGCTAAAATCTGGGAATTTAAAGGTAAGTGTCAAATTTGTCTTCTGGACATAAACGTCCATTACAGATAACAATAAATATTTTCGGTGAATTTGGTTGATCTCCTTGGCTTAGTTTTAACGTGAGCGTGTTTTACACAGACAGACAGACGCACATAGCTTAATCGACTCAGACTCATTTCACAAGGATCCAGAATATATATAATTTGCTGGGTCTCAGATAAATATTTCTTGGTGTTGCACACGGAACGACAAACTTACTCTATCACCACTGATGGTGGTGGAGGGTATTATAATAATATTGCTCTTACGCCCGAAATCAAACTATTGCTAACATTACGATATTATGCCACTGGCAATTTTCTTATAACGGCCGGAGATTTTTCTGGAGTAAGCGTATCTTCTGCTTGCCGTGCAGTAAGAGACGTCTCTGAGGCAATAGCAGCTCTCTCCGGAGATTTTATTAAATTTAATCAACCGCATGTATCTACGGTGAATGCATTTTTTCGAATATCCAAATTTCCAAAGGTGGTTGGTACGATCGACTGTACACATGTACGAATTCTATCACAAGGAGGAGATTATGGGGAAATATTCCGGAACCGCAAAGGATATTTTTCCATTAATGTCCAGGCTGTATGTGAGGCTAATTTAATATTCCAAGATTTGGTCGCAAGATGGCCTGGCTCAAGCCATTATAGCATGATTTTTAATAACAGTAGATTAAAATATCGTCTAGATAGTAAAGAATTCGGCCAACTTTACATTCTTGGCGATGGTGGCTACAAAGCTTCCAGTTATATGTTGACACCTCTGCTTAATCCAATAACACGGTAACAAAAATTGTATAATGAGTCGCAGATTCGAACTCGAAATGTTGTAGAGAGGAGTTTGGAAGCGATGATTCCCCCTATTATCTTTGGGAATGCGGTTAAAATTATCAACTGCAATGAGTGTGATAGTTACATGTGGAGTTCTACACAACTTATGTATCATTCAAAGAGATCCTGTGCCTCTTGAAATGCATACCAATGTAACTACAACCATTTTTGGAAATGACACCATCGTTGCAGAAACTTCATCTAACGCTCGGAAAATATTAATCAATAATTT
Organism: Lucilia cuprina; assembly: GCF_022045245.1. Lineage (NCBI taxonomy): Eukaryota > Metazoa > Arthropoda > Insecta > Diptera > Calliphoridae > Lucilia > Lucilia cuprina. Next base: position 45,800,603 of record NC_060950.1, on the reverse strand, counting down.
TTTTGCAAGGTACATAAATTCATTCAATTCAATTCGTACATATGTATATTTAAGATTTTTATTTTTTCCATTCCAGTCTTTAAATTTAATGTTTTTGTAACTCTTGACTTGAAAATTAATATTTTAATTTTTTAAAATTTAACAGTCGAAAATATCATTAAAAATTTTGGAACTTATATAGAAGATCAATCGCATTATAATTTTTGCCATTTTTAGACATTTTTTTCAAACCTATTTTTTAAATTGGCCATGTTTGGATAAGGCTGGGGGACTATGTTCGGTTAAGTAAGCATAATTTTGCTTTTGCAATAAGTTCACTTTCCAGATCATGTAAAAATGTTATATAGTCCTGAAAAAATGTTTTTCTATAAAAGAAATAACAAAGGGGCTTTTTTTTATCAAAAATGGAAAAAATACGGCCCATTTTACATGTTTCAAATTTCGATGCGTGTAACTTTTTATAGGGATGAGGTAACTAAACATCTCAGCTCCAACTTTGTAAAATTTCGTTACGATATCCCGAATAGTTCCCGATATACCAATTTATTTCACAAAAACTGCTCTAAAACACTGTGCCACTTGAAGAATGAATCAATATTTGTTATTAATATTTATTAGTCTTCAATTCAGTCTTAAATTGTGAGGTATTAAATTATTAATAATAATGTAACATAAGTAAAAGAAAATTTAAAATAAACAAAAAATAATATCAGTTTTAAATTCAGATTCTATGAGATCGGAAAAATAATACATTTTACTTTATATACATGGGCAATTTCACGTCAAGTGACCCAACTTTTAAAATCGATGTCTTCCGATTTGCACCAATGTTAGTACTATTGAATAGTAGGCCAGACACAAATTTTCAGCTCAATCGATTAAGAAGTGCCGGAGTTAGAGGGGTTCAAAGTGGGTCATTTTGGTCATACAGGTCCAAATCGGAAGACATCGATTTTAAAAGTTGGGTCACTTGACACGAAATTACCCATATGTAAAAGCTGTAAATATATCAATACTTTTTGACATATATGAATCAAATTTTTCTTTTTTTTTCTTTAGCTCAATAGCTAATATTTCACTTTTTAGTTTCATCGACTCTATCTCTAATTTATGTTTTTCATTTACTCTACGATTTTCACCTTCATAAGAGATCTGTTGCAATTTAAGTAATTTAACTTTTTCTTCTTCCGTTGATGTTTTTTTATTCTTATTAGAAATAAACATTAAATTTTACTCCGCTTGAAGATGGTTCGATAGAAGGTTTGGTTTTTATTTCAGGAAGTTCCTTGCATTCCGACATTGTGCTCACTTCGAGTTCGTCAGGAAAATCATCTTATCTCTTCTTCCATTTGTTCATCATTAATATTATTATTCGCTGATGGTAAGAAAAAGTTACACATTTTGGATTTTCGTTTCATATTATCGTACTTGCCCCTTAATGTTTTCCAGGGACGGTGTATTCCACTCTTGCTCTTAAAGGATTTCTGGAACTTCATCCACGCTTCATTTTTTATTTTCCAATTGACTGCGTCCGATTTTTTGTTCTCCAATATATGTTTTTGACTCATAACCAAATCTACAAGCAGCAGTTCCTCTTCATTAGTAAAATTTTTCCCACGTTGCTTTTTATCCGTCATCGTTTAAGATTTTATTTATTTTTTCAAATATTAATTTTCTTGATTTAATTTTTTGTTATTTTTACACATTTGGAAAACAGTTGATGTATGTCAACAACTTGTCACTTGAAGACAGAGTTCCAAACTTTGACATCAATTTTAAGAGGTATTGCCAAATGAAAATAATGTTTTTGTCGGTATTTTAAGTCTAATAAATTTATGTCGGCATTTACTAACAGGCAGTTTCTCGACACATTGAGAAAACGGGCCTTAGAATAGTTAAAATTCATAATATTAAGTAAAAGAGTATTATTGATGATGTATTTTTGTAGTGTTTATAAAGCAATTCTTAATTTCTTAATTTATTTAGAGCTTAAGTTCTACCAAATTTTCAGTAAATTATATAATATTCAATTATACACTCACAAAAATGATTTAGTACAAAAATTAAAAAGTTTAAAAATTTAAGTTTAAAGATAAGTTAATTAAAATTTAGTTACAAGAGATTAGATTTAAGAGTTTTAGTTAGAATAGATTAGCGTTTAAGTTTGAAATAGATATCAGGTTTTTCAAATTTGGTAGATGCGTTTATCAAATAATTTGATGACGATAAACCGTTTTGATGATTCCGTATAATAGTTCTGATGATTTGAACTAGTAGAACAATTTTGGAAATTCTCTGAGATTCTTCTCTAACAAAATCTGCCCAAAAATTTTTGTATTAAAACTATACTAAATTTACAATCTTACACATTACCTGATTTTTCTCCAATATTATATTGCTCAGATCTTCTTTAACTGTCTCACACAAAAGTTATTATGTAAAGCGGAAATTAAAATTAAATTAAAATTTGTATTTCCGTCTTCAATTTTTTTTATGAAAATTTTTGAAATATATGTTTTTCAATACATATAAAATTTCTATAGAATTGTTGTTTTAAATTTTCAAAGTATTTAAAACCTATTTACTTTGGAAAACATAGTCCTCACAAAACAGTTACAGCTGGAGAGTTCTTGTACTCAAACACTGAAACTGGAAAGGACCTCTAATGAAGATTTACTTTGAAAACACAGTCCTCACAAAACAGTTACAGCTGGAGCGTTCTTGTACTCAAACACTGAAACTGGAGAGGACCTCTAATGAAAATTTACTTTGAAAATACAGTCTTCACAAAACAGTTACAGCTGGAGAGTTCTTTTACTCGAACACTGAAACTGGAAAGGACCTTTAAAAAATCCTTAAAAGTCAAAGTTCTCTATAAAACTAATTCCAAATGTCCTTTAAATGATATATTCCCTTATCGTTACTCTCGATATCCTGTAGTTCATAGTTTACTTGTCCTATTTTCCTAAGTACTTTCGCTGCTATATCCACTGGAGCTAATTTATTACTAATATTTGAAATTTTGGAACTCTGAGCAAAATTTCTTCTTATAACATGTTGTCCGATTTCAGATTGTTTGTTTCTCGATCTTAAGTTGTATATTCTAGCATTTCTGTTATAAGCTTTTTTAACTAAATCTTTTACTTGGTCTCGTAATAAGGTAAATTTGTCCTGTCTTGTAATTTCAATATCAGACTCATTAACTAAATTCAATTTTCTTAAAAGATTATAGTCTTGTCCGTATGTTAACATGATTTGTCCAAATACTAATTGATACGGAGATTTGTTAATTGTCTGGTGAATACTATTACGTAAAGTTAATAATACTGACATAAGAGTCCCAGTCTCTTTGATCGTTTCTTACATATGACTTTAAAGATTCATTAATAGAGCGATTAACGCGCTCACTCGCATTAGCTTGTGGACTATAACACATTTTCTTTCAAAAATTTATCAAATTCTTTGCTTTTAAATTGTGTTCCATTATCAGAAACTATTGTCTCAGGAACACCATAGCAAGCCAAAATTTCCGTCCTTAAGTAATTTATTATATCTTTCGACACTAATTTCCTAAGCGGTTTTAAAAATTAAAAATTTGAAAAATGGTCCAAAATCATCAATATACCTACATTTCCTAATTTTGTTCTAGGCAATGGTTGTATTAGATCTATGAATAACCGTTGAAATGGTCGATCTGTCTTCGTCATTTGTCCCA
>NC_060950.1:45795355-45796788 GCF_022045245.1 Lucilia cuprina | reverse complement strand
ATCAATTGAAATGTATGTACTTTTGCTACCTAAAATTAAATTTATTTGGGTCTGTCCGAGTTTGTATTTAAAAAGTATACAACCCCCCAATTTCCATGAACAATGTCGTAGTATTGTAGTAGTAGAACAAGTAAGAATGTTATAGTCAGTCAAGTTATAAAAGCCCTATCCGAGGGGTTCAGTTGTATGGGGGCTAGGTGAAACAATAGACCGATGTTAACCATTTTCAATAGGCTTCGTCTATGATACCATAAAAGATCATGTGCCAAATTTCATTGAATTATCTCCAAAATTGCGATCTGTAGTTTGATTACAAGGTTTACAAGCCCTATTCGGGGGTTCAGTTGTATGGGGGCTAGGTGAAATAATAGACCGATCTTAACCATTTTCAACAGGCCTCGTCCCTGGGACAATATAAGATTATGTACCAAATTTCAATGAATTATCTTAAAAATTGCGACAGACGGACAGACGGACGGACGGACAGACGGACGGACATCGATAAATCGACTCAGAAAATGATTCTAAGCCGATTTGTATACTTTAAGGTGGGTATAGGACCAATATTATTGTGCGTTACAAACATCAGCACAAACCCAATATACCCTCCCCACTAAAGTGGTGTAGGGTATAAAAACTTATGGTAGTATTAGTATACTCCCCATATTTGAAATAACGTTTCAAAAATGTTATTAATTTTATTTAATATTAAACATTAACTGTTCTTTAAAAGAGAAACTGATTTGACGTTTACATTCGATTTAGAGTTTTAAAATTTAAAAATAGTTTGATTTACGACCTTTCTCGACTTAACATGAACACTCTGTGTTTGCTGGGTAACAACATTTCAATTTATTATTCTGGCAATTTCACCACAATAATTATACCCTACACCACTTTAGTGTGCTGATGTTTGTAACGCACAATAATATTGGTCCTATACCTACCTTAAAGTATACCAATCGGCTTAGAATCATTTTCTGAGTCGATTTAGCGATGTCCGTCCGTCTGTCCGTCCGTCCGTCCATGTAAACCTTGTAATCAAACTTCAGGTCGCAATTTTTAAGATAATTCAATGAAATTTGGTACATAATCTTATATTGTCCCAAGGATGAAGCCTGTTGAAAATGGTTAAGATCGGTCTATTATTTCACTTAGCCCCCATACAACTGAACCCCCGATTAGGGCTTGTAAACCTTGAAATCAAACTACAGATCACAATTTTGGAGATAATTCAATGAAATTTCGCACATAATCTCTTATGGTATCGTAGACGAAGCCTATTGAAAATGGTTAACATCGGTCCTTTATTTCACCTAGCCCCCTGTACGAAATAACTTTTCGCTTTGAATGTTTGTAAGACACTGACTTTATTTATAAAATCAAAAACTTAATAACTAAGAACAAAAATCTTAAAACTAAACTAAATATAT
>NC_060950.1:45765153-45795255 GCF_022045245.1 Lucilia cuprina | reverse complement strand
GATAAGTTAATTAAAATTTAGTTATAAAAGATTAGATTTAAGATAAATGAATTAGATTTTAAGTAAGTTAAAATAGATTAAGATAGTTTTTAAGATGTAATTAGATTAAATCAATATTGATATTCGAGTTTAATTTATAATAGATAATACAGTTTTAGTTAGAATAGATTAGCGTTTAAGTTAGAACTAGATATGTTTTTGATATGTTTTAAAACTAAAAGAAATCTTGAGTTTTGCGTTCAGCTTCCAAGTTTGATTATAAATATTAATATATGTTGATTATTAAACCGTTCTAATGATTCCGTATAATAGTTCTGGTGGTTTGAACTAGTAGAACAATTTTGGAAATTCTCTGAGATTCTTCTCTAATAAAATCTGCCTTAAAATTTTTGTATTAAAACTATACTAAATTTACAATCTTACAAATCTTACACATTACCTGATTTTTCTCCAATATTACATTGCCCAGATCTTCTTTAACTGTCTCACACAAAAGTTATTTTTGAAATATAAGTTTTTCAATACATATAAAATTTCTATAGAATTTTTGTTTTAAATTTTCAAACTATTTAAAACCTAACAGACATTTACTTTTGAAAACATAGTCCTCACAAAACAATTACAGCTGGAGAGTTCTTGTACTCGAACACTGAAACTGAAAAGGACCTCTAATGAAAATTTACTTTGAAAACACAGTCCTCACAAAACAGTTACAGCTGGAGAGTTCTTGTACTCAAACACTGAAACTGGAAAGAACCTCCAATGAAAATTTACTTTGAAAATACAGTCTTCACAAAACAGTTACAGCTGGAGAGTTCTTTTACTCGAACACTGAAACTGGAAAGGACCTTAAAAATCCATAAAAGTCAAAGCTCTCTATAAAACTGTACTAATTCCAAATATCCTTTAATTGATATATTCCCTTATCGTTACTCTCGGTATCCTGTAGTTCATAGTTTACTTGTCCTACTTTCCTAAGTACTTACGCTCTTTTACTGGAGCTAATTAATTACTAAAATTTGAAATTTTGGAACTCTGAGCAAAATTTCTTCTTATAACTTCTTGTCCGATTTCAAATTGCTTGTTCGATCTTAAGTTGTATATTGTAGCATTTTTGTTAAAAGCTTTTTAACTAAATCTTTTATTTGGTCTCGTAATAAGTGGTAAGTTCGGGACTGTCCCGTCGAACTGCAGGGATATTTATGTAAAATGTATGAATTTTTTGTGTATAAGTGTAAGTGTAGGTATAAATGTTAATGTATTGTGTGGAAAAGTGTAAATTTTTTCTTTACATTTCTATAAAATTAAGTTACATTTAGATGAAATTAAGATTTAATTAAGATAAAAAATTAAAAAGTTTTAAAATTAAAAAAAAATTAAATTAAAGATAAGTTAAATAAAATTTAGTTATAAGGATTAGATTTAAGATGATTTAGATTTTAAGTAAATTATATTTGATTAAGATAGTTTTTAAGATGTAATTAATTTGGAATAGATAATAGAGTTTTAGTTAGAATAGATTAGCGTTTAAGTTTTTCAAATTTGGTAGATGTGTTTATCAAATAATTTGATGACGATATAATGTCGATGATATGATGCTCGTAATTAAATGTTTGATATGTTTTAAAACTAAAAGAAATCTCGAGTTTTGCGTACAGCTTTCAAGCTGATTATAAATATTAATATTTGTTGATTATTAAACCGTTCTGATGATTCCGTATAATAGTTCTGATGATTTGAACTAGTAGAACAATTTTGGAAATTCTTTGAGATTCTTCGCTAACAAAATCTGCCCAAAAATTTTTGTATTAAAACTATACTAAATTTACAATCTTACACATTACCTGATTTTTCTCCAATATTATATTGCCCAGATCTTCTTTAACTGTCTCACACAAAAAATTATTATGTAAAGCGGAAATTAAAATTAAATTAAAATTTTTATTTTCGTCTTCAATTTTTTTTTTTTCAAATAAAATTTTTTTTAATATATAATAAGTTTTTCAATACATATACAATTTCTATAGAATTGCTGTTTTAAATTTTCAAAGTATTTAAAACCTAACAGACATTTATTTTTGAAAACATAGTCCTCACATATTCCTTAGTGAGGATTTACGCCCACTGGAGAGTTCTGGATCTCCTAAAAATGAGCAAGTCTGAGGTTAGTATGATGGTACGTATTCTGAGTGGACACACATGATTACGTGCACATCTATACAAAATTAGACGTGCGGATTAAGACGAATGTAGAGCATGTGGAGAGAACAGTGAAACTCTGGCGCACTTTCTTTGCCACTGTCAGACATTCGTCGATGTTAGATTCAAGTATCTTGGAAGTGATGTTATTCCGGAAATAACATTCTTAACAAACACTGATTAAAACTGAGTTTCTAAACATGGAAAAATAATACATTCAGCGAACAATTTTTTTTATGAATTGGAGCGCACAACAGGCCCGATAGTGGCCTAGGTGTATTTCTTTGGATTTGATGTAGTATACATCCTCCTATCAACCTAACCTAATTATGGACAAAAACAAAGCCTGTTAAAACATAAGTAGGAAATTTTAGTTGGTCATGTCGGTACATAATACATCGTAATAAATGAATCAGTATATCGCTAATATACATGTTTAGCACTGTGAGGATTTGAAGGGAAGACTATTTTATGTTATCCTAACCAATTAGGAAAAAGGCGGTTTAAGAAATATTAGTGTAAAGTGAAAACTGTAATTTGTATGGTTATATGTACATATGTTTTATAAAAATAGAAAAAAATGAAACTGGTCAAATACAAATCATGTTTTCTGGTTTAATGGCAGTTTAGTATTTAATCTTTAAGCTCTTTGCTTAAAGGCCTATAGAAGTTTAATTTCATGAAATATCTATTATTAAATTCGATTAAAATACATTAAAATTATTATCTTTGTCGAGTGTTATATGGGAGATTTTATACAACATTAACCTGAAGGATGGACTTTTTATACTAAAGACAGCAAAATAAAACGTATTTATTTCTTATAAAGATAATATATACCTGTTCCAAAATATCATTCCGATCTAAAATTTTATTAATTTAATAAATATTTTTTTAAATTAAAAAACACAATTATTTAAAACATCCGATTTTAAAAATTAATAGTGGTTTTATTCCAAAAAAGTCTTTTTACTTCATTTAAAAAATGGACATAATTTCACTTTTGATCGGAATGGAATCCTGTTATAGTTCTTATAGCAATAATTGCAAAATTTAATGACTTCAGAAGTAATGAATTTGGAATCAAATAAAAAAGATGAATAACCTATGTTAAAATCATTACTTCTGTAGGCTACAAAGGAATAGTGCTGGAAAGGTTCGAGATTGTTTACAGCAAACTGTCCATGAAGGGGCATGGGTGATTGCTGGAGGAATTTGTCAGATTGTTAAACATAGGTCTTAATTTAAAACTGGTAGTTTAAACGCCTACCAGTTTTAACTTGGATGAGAATAAGCTAAAATCAAAAGATGAAGAACTCAAACAGTATTAAAGAAAATAGTTTATTAATTTTACTGTCAGAAATAAAAATATCATATTGTAAGTTTTGAATAGATTTTAATGAACATTAATAAATCGAAAAAAGTAATATTTTGCTTTAAAAAAGTTCAAAAAATTTCAAAACTTAGATTTTATACTTCTTTCAGGTTTAAACTAAAATGTGCCACATTTTCTTAAAGAATACGTAGATCAAAGCAAATTATACTCGAATTTCGGCCGCGGGGCGAACTCTAGTGACAATAAATAGGTTTTTAGGTAGTACGTTTTAATGAATGAGTCTAAAATCTTTTATTAGGGTCAAGAAGGTCTTACATACTAAAGTACCTAGTTTAACCAAATGTTACAAATAATAATAAAAATAAACCACCATATAAATAACCTACCTGTCAACTACCTCTCCACCCACTTCTTAAAGTCAAATGTCATAAAATAATAAATAAACTGGTACTTCGGAGAAGGATCATAAATGATATTTTAACAATGAAACTACCTCTAGGATTGACTAAAAAAGCCGCAAGATACAAAACTCAGACAAATTTTGGGGGTGGAAAATTAGTAGCGGTCGGCCTCATATTGCACCCCTCCAGTGGCTATTATCGGTCAGTTGTTGTGGTTTTTATTTTTAAGATTTTAGAAACAATTACGCATAAATATGAAAAAATCAATTTAAAAACAATTGTCTTGAGTTACAAAACATTTATTTTGATAGATATCCCACTCGCATCCCACTAAGCGACCATATAGGTCGCTTAGGAAAAGACTTAAGCTTTCTTAAAAAATAAAAGGGCTCATTTTGAAAAAATAGTCAAAAATTTTTTTGATTAAAAAAATCATAAATATTTTATTAAACACATTTTGCTAAGAGCAATAGGTAATAAGTTACATGGATGAGAAAAAACACCTGCATGGCCAAAATGTCAAATTTTGACCGCCTCTAACTTAGAAAGTTCACGAGCGATCTTGTTGAAAAATTGTGTCTGAATTACTAACCAATAGAACTAACTATGGTGCAAATATCATCGCGATCGGAAGACATCGATTTCAAAAGCTGGTTCACTTGACGTGAAATGCCCCATAAGTTTGTCGTTCCGTGTATTGCACCAAGAAATATTCATCTAAGACCCAACAAAATATATACATTTATTCTTGGTCCTTGTGAAATTCTGAGTCGATTTAGCTATGCCCGTCTGTCTGTCTGTGTAAAACACGCTCACGTTAAAACTAAGCCAAGGAGATCAACCAAATTTCAAGAAAAAAATTATTGTTATCCTGAGTAGATTGGTATTAAAAATCAGCAAAATCGGCTCACGACGTAAAAAGTTATAAGTAAAAATTTCGGACTACAACGAAAAAAAAAAACTTTTTTTAATTTTAATTATGCTATTTGGATTAAATTCGACACAAAAACATTTTGTCTATATATGAATCAGCCTAAGGTCCACTTCCGAAATTCACTTAAAAGCATATTATTAAGTTATCGAGATAAAATTCAACACCAATTTTTTCCGGATCGGTCCATTATTGGTCACTTTCGAATATCACTTTAACGCACATATTTCATTTGTTACCTAAGCTATCTTGATAAAATTCCGCACAAAAACGTTTTGTCCATATATGAATTACCTTGCGAAATTTTTCCGGGTCGGTCCATTATTGGTCATAGCTCCCATATACGATTCACTGTTGGTCATATCTTCCATATAAGGTCTACTTCTGAAAATCACTTAAACGCACATATTTAATTAATTAAGTCGAGAAAGGTCGTCAATCAAACTATATTAAATTTTAAAACTCTAAATCGAATGTAAACGTTAAATCAGTTTCTCTTTTAAAGAAGAGTTAGTGTTTAATATTAAATAAAATTAATAACATTTTTGAAACTTATTTCAAATATGGAGAGTATACTAATACTACCATAGCTTTTTCTACTACTACATTCAATCGACTTAGGTTTTTAACAACCGACATTGTTCATGGAAATTGGGGGGTTTGTATACTTTTTAAAGACAAACTCGGACAGACCCAAATAAATTTAATTTTAGGTAGCAAAAGTACATACATTTCAATTGATAAAAATAATAATAATCAATAAAACTGAGTGCAATATTTTATAGAGATATGATGGGCTTATCTCTTCTTCTTTTTATAGTGTAAAATTATAATTTTAAATAAGTATAATATTTCTTAGAGTGTATATATTAGATGATTTTATAAAACAATTCTTAATTTCTTAATTTATTTGCATGACTCACCAATATAAATCCCTCGTTGACTTCAGGCCTGATGTCTTGAGCTTGAGTTCTACCAAATTTCCAGTAAATTATATAAAATTATTCAATTATACACTTACAAAAATGATTTAGTACATCCCAGCAGTTCGACAAAGAGTTAATGCATACGAAAAAGACAGTAATTTCCACTAATAGTTAACCACCTGGATGATCGTAATTCGTATGTTTTGGGTCATTCGTCACCCTTTGTAATCGAGAATGAAGACAGTCGTCACTTTAGTGTCCTCTTTGTAAGCGGGAGCGGAGACAGTCGTCTCTTTACTGTCCTCAAGTAACATAGAGATTAATACTCTTAAAAGTAGCTTTTTTTTGTTGTACTTTTGAAAGTAGTTATTTTACCCATCTTTTGGAGAAAAATTTATTACTTGCTACTAATATGCCACCATCTGGTTGACTGAAATTTATATCTTTCGGGTCAATCGTCACATTATTGCCACATAGGATTCTAGAGAGTAGACACTTGAAATTTTTAAATTTTATTTCCATTAATATCTTACCACCTGGCTGACTCCAATTCGTATATTTTTGGTCTTTCGTCACAAATAAACTCTTTGTAAACGAGAATGAAGACAGTCGTCACTTTAGTGTCCCCTTTGTAAGCGAGAGCGGAGGCAATCGTCTCTTAAATGTCGGTCACCTGGGTAGTCAGATAATTCAATGAAATGATCTTTTATGGTATAGTAGACGAAGTCTATTGAAAATGGTTAACATCGGTCCATTATTTCACCTAGCCCCCATACAACTGAACCCCTCGAATAGGGCTTATAAAACTTGTAATCAAACTACAGGTCGCAGTTTTGAAGATAATTCAATAAAATTTGGCACTCGATCTTCTATTGTACCAGAGACGAAGCGTGTTGCAAATGGTTTACATCGGTCCATTATTTAACCTAGCCCCCATACAACTGAACCCCCGATTAGGGCTTGTAAACCTTGTAATCAAACTACAGATCGCAATTTTGGAGATAATTCAATGAAATTTGGCACATGATCTTTTATGGTATCGTGGACGAAGCCTATTGAAAATGGTTAACATCGGTCTATTCTTTCACCTAGCCCCCATACAACTGAACCCCTTGGATAGGGCTTTTAAAACTTGTAATGAAACTACAGGTCGCAATTTTGAAGATAATTCAATAAAATTTGGCACTCGATCTTCTATTGTACCAGAGACGAAGCCTGTTGCAAATGGTTTACATCGGTCCATTATTTAACCTAGCCCCCATACAACTGAACCCGCCGAATAGGGCTTTTAAGTTCAACAAAAACCTGATAAACCAAGTTTTATACTAGCCTTAATGACTTAGAAACGATAAAGTTTAATAGTTGCATAAATTTTATATTTAACCTTAAATATATATTTTTTTACAGACATCGAATATGTGAAATAACATATTTACTCTCCCTTGGAATAAGCCATGGCGTGGCGGGAGGGCTTAAGTAATTCTTAACTTTTAAAATATTTAATTAAAGAATTACAAGGAAACTAATTATTCCGCAAAATACACTGTGGTGTAGGGTATTATAACATTCTTACTTGTTTTTTATTTATTTTATTTTTAAAATTTTACATAACTTCGGCAAAATAAATAGATTTAGATGACCCAAATTCAAAAGAAAACACTCGACATTCTTACGAGTATATGGGTGTGGCGAGTTCCATATACCCTTGATTCATTCAGTAACTTATTCCTTTGACACCAACTCTTCCCTATCTTTGTGTTATTGCAATCCGGTTTGCGGGATTATAAACTGGTGATGCTAAATGTATCATCGGACATTCCTTGAAATTATTTGAACAGGGGCCGAACCGAACAATTTGATACCACAGTGCTGAGATTCCATCTTTGTCTTGTCCCGGTTATTGGAGTGTTCCATTCGGTATGTACGTTTAAACCCGGGAAGAGAATATTGGTTAAAATACTGGTGCACCGTAATGTCTATAATTCGGGATAAGTTCGGTGCTGTAGCTGAGATAACAGATACCACGCAGAGCATTGGAAATGAGTTGGTGTCAAATGTATATCATACGGGATGGATGAAGGGTTAGACGGACCTTACTCAGATGTTGGTCCCAATGAGTGTGTCGGTGTGCAGAGTTGAATGGTGATGTATGTAAAGTATATAAATGTGATACCAATGAATTTGCCTTCCATGTCTGGGTATATTAAGGGTTTACTCTGTCCATACCAAACCACAGTGTATCCACTGATTACGTCTGCAGGTCCTATTGCCGAATCACACATTCGTGGTTGAAAATTGAAGTGATATTTTTGCATCTCGGTAGTTAAGCAATGGTGGTGGTGAGTCGTCTCACAAGCTTACCCAGTGGTCGAAAAAGGCCAGCACGACAAGGGTTCACGTAAAGCATATTCACTTATGTATCTGTTATTCTTTCAGCAACAGCACCGAACTTATCCAGAAATATAGATTTAACCCGTAATTTTGTGTTTAAACCACAACCCGAATGGATCAAGACAGAAAAATGGAAATGCAGAGGAGTACGGAAACATACATAAATAATTTTGATTTGTTTATACAAAACTAAAAATATTTAATTTATTTACATTTAATTTGACAAATGACTGTGGGATATCTAACAGGTGGTATGTTGATTAAACAGTGTGAACAGCCTACTTTATGTTTTCAAAAAAATTTTGACAGGTTTCCTCTCTATGTTTCTCTATGGCACTATGTTTCTCTATGGCACAATACTATAAAGGATCGTTACATAAATTTAACGGCGCCCAACGATGTTCTTTAAAATTATAAGGCTTTAAGTTCTCTATTGAGCATAGGAGAGGAAAAGACAATGTAGTTCCTGATACTCTATCAAGAGCCCATGAAGGGGAAGACGTTATAGTAGCTATTGAACTTGAAACATTACCAGCTATTGATTTAGACTCCAAAGCTTTTGACAGCGATGAATATGCTAAATTACGTAATGATTTTTCCTAATGTTTACCTTATTTCAAAATTATGAATAAATATATATATATAAACGGACAGATTTTTCATTGGGACAATTGAACGAATCAGATATATGGAAATTGTATGTACCATCGGAACTTCGAAATGATGTAATATATTCAGCACATAATATTCCGAATTCATCACATGGCGGAATAGCTAAGACTATTGATAGAGTAAGACGTTTCTTTTATTGGCCAAGGTTAGTGACAGATGTTAAAGATTATGTTCAAAATTGTATGTTGTGTAAAACTTCCAAACCACCAACAAATATACAACGACCACCTATGGGACAAATGACGAAGACAGATCTACCATTTCAACGGTTATTCATAGATCTAATACAACCATTGCCTAGAACAAAATCAGGAAATGTAGGTATATTGATAATTTTGGATGATTTTTCAAAATTTTCATTTTTAAAACCGCTTAGGAAATTAGTGTCGAAAGATATAATAAATAACTTAAGGACGGAAATTTTTGCTTGCTATGGTTTTCCTGAGACAATAGTTTCTGATAATGGAATACAATTTAAAAGCAAAGAACTTGATAAATTTTTTAAAGAAAATGGTGTTAATCACATTTATACGGCTGTATATAGTCCACAAGCTAATGCGAGTGAGCGCGTTAATCGCTCTATTAATGAATCTTTAAAGTCATATGTAAGAAACGATCAAAGAGACTAGGACTCTTATGTCAGTAGTATTAACTTTACGTAATAGTATTCACCAGACAATTAACAAATCTCCGTATCAATTAGTATTTGGACAAATCATGTTAACATACGGACAAGACTATAAACTTTTAAGAAAATTGAATTTAGTTAATGAGTCTGATATTGAAATTACAAGACAGGACAAATTTACCTTATTACGAGACCAAATAAAAGATTTAGTTAAAAAGCTTTTAACAAAAATGCTACAATATACAACTTAAGATCGAACAAGCAATTTGAAATCGGACAAGAAGTTATAAAAAGAAATTTTGCTCAGAGTTCCAAAATTTCAAATTTTAGTAGTTAATTAGCTCCAGTAAAAGAGCGAAAGTACTTAGAAAAATAGGACAAGTAAGCTATGAACTACAGGATACCGAGAGTAACGATAAGGGAATATATCAATTAAAGGATATTTGGAATTAGTACAGTTTTATAGAGAGCTTTGACTTTTATGGATTTTTTAAGGTCCTTTCCAGTTTCAGTGTTCGAGTAAAAGAACTCTCCAGCTGTAACTGTTTTGTGAAGACTGTATTTTCCAAGTAAATTTTCATTGGAGGTTCTTTCCAGTTTCAGTGTTTGAGTACAAGAACTCTCCAGCTGTAACTGTTTTGTGAGGACTGTGTTTTCAAAGTAAATTTTCATTAGAGGTCCTTTTCAGTTTCAGTGTTCGAGTACAAGAACTCTCCAGCTGTAATTGTTTTGTGAGGACTATGTTTTCAAAAGTAAATGTCTGTTAGGTTTTAAATAGTTTGAAAATTTAAAACAAAAATTCTATAGAAATTTTATATGTATTGAAAAACTTATATTTCAAAAATAACTTTTGTGTGAGACAGTTAAAGAAGATCTGGGCAATGTAATATTGGAGAAAAATCAGGTAATGTGTAAGATTTGTAAGATTGTAAATTTAGTATAGTTTTAATACAAAAATTTTAAGGCAGATTTTATTAGAGAAGAATCTCAGAGAATTTCCAAAATTGTTCTACTAGTTCAAACCACCAGAACTATTATACGGAATCATCAGAACGGTTTAATAATTAACATATATTAATATTTATAATCAAACTTGGAAGCTGAACGCAAAACTCAAGATTTCTTTTAGTTTTAAAACATATCAAAAACATATCTATTTCTAACTTAAACGCTAATCTATTCTAACTAAAACTGCATTATTTATTATAAATTAAACTCGAATAACAATATTGATTAAATCTAATCTAATTACATCTTAAAAACTATCTTAATCTATTTTAACTTACTTAAAATCTAATTCATTTATCTTAAATCTAATCTTTTATAACTAAATTTTAATTAACTTATCTTTAAACTTAAATTTTTAACTTTTTAATTTTCTTTTAATAAATATTAATTTCATCTAAATGTAACTTAATTTTATAGAAATGTAAAGAAAATATTTACACTTTTCCACACAATACATTAACATTTATACCTACACTTACACTTATTCCCCATTTACACATACACGAAATCTAGTAGATTTCATTTAAAATCTTTTTTAAAATCTAGACCGGTTACACTTACTATTTTTGGCATTTAGGAAGATTTCACTTTTTCTAATTTTTTTTTGAAATTGTGTTTGATATAAAAAATAAGAAGGAAAAATTGAATATTTATTAATATTTTATTTACAATAAACAAGTAGGAAAGTATAGTCGGGCATGGCCGACAATATAATACCCTACACCATACATTTTATAAAATTTTTATTTTTTGTAAAGAAACTTTTATGTTGAATATTACCATAATTCCAAAATATTTAAGCCATTTATTGATAAAAAACTAAAATTTCTAAATGAGGCTTTATATAGGTAAAATATGGGCGGATCCTCGGTAAATTTGGGAAAAGGATATATTTCTAAATAACAGTTAGTTTTGTTGAGTTTCATTGCGATACAAATGGTTATAAGTCAATTTTAGACGTTTAAGACATTTTTTGAAGGGGGGTTTGTATGGGGGCTAGGGTCAAATAAGGGCCGATCCTTAGGAAAATCTGCAGTGTCATTTATACTTATGTAAAACTTATTTATGCCAATTTTTAGAGAGATAATAGAATATTTGACGTAATTATGGCATAAAAAGTTCAAATCGGGAGGTACGGTTGTATGGGGGTTAGGTGAAATAATGGACGGATTTCAACCATTTTCAATAAGATTCGTCCCTGCTTGGTCCAAATTTCATCAAATTATCTTGAAAATTGCGGCCTGTACCTTACGCACAAGGTTTACATGGACAGCCAACCAGCCAGCCGGATAGACGGACGGACATCTCTTAATCGACTCAGAAAATGATTCTGAATCGATCGGTATACTTTAAGGTGGGTATTGGACCAATATTTTTGTATGTTACAAACATCAGCACAAACTTTTAATACCCTCCCCACTATAGTGGTGTAGGGTATAAACACATCATCAATAATTCTCTTTTACTTAATATTATGAATTTTAACTATTTTAACGTTTTCTCAATGTGTCGAGAAACTGCCTGTTGGTAAATGTCGACATAAATTTATTAGACTGATAAACTGTCCTTTAACAATTTTGGTTTTCTTAATATACCGACAAAAACATTATTTTCATTTGGAAATATCTCTCAAAATTGATGTGAAAGTTGGGAACTCTGTCTTGACAAGTGACAAGTTGTTGACATACATCAACTGTTTTCCAAATGTGAAAAAATAACAAAAAAATAAATCAAGAAAATAAATATTTAAAAAAAATGGGAAAAATTTTACTACTGAAGAGGAACTGCTGCTTTTAGATTTGATTATGCGCCAAAAAATCGGACGCAGTCAATTGGAAAATAAAGAAGTAAGAGTGCTATATTCGGCTGTGCCAAATCTTATATACCCTTCACCATAGTGTATTTTAAACATATTAGTTTTTTAAATTTTTTCACGACTGCATTAATATTACGCCAACAGCAAAACAAAATGAACAACAACGCTAAACGAAAAAAAAAAACAAAATACACAAGGCATCTAAACCAACAAACATCTAAACATACATAACGAAAAACAAAAACAAAATAAACAACGCAATAAAACCAACCTACATCCAAATATACGAACAGAATTCACAAAAACAAAACCAAAATACACAACTCAATGACGCCAACAGCATCCAAACATACAAAACAAAATACACAGCTGAAAAAACCAAATACCTCGACACACACGTGCACATCTTTTCCTTATTTAACAAAGCATGAAAAAATATAACATTTTTGATGAAATTTTCAGAGGTTGTCTCGGATTTTTGCTCATATCTCCTTTATTTACCGACCGATTTTCTGATTTTAAATAGCGATCTTCTCGAAAGCATGTCTAACAGAATTATTGAAGATTCGGATCTCGCCGCTATCTGGGGACCTCTAAAAACTGATTTCAACAAACACACAGACGGACAGACAGACAGACGGACGGACATAGCTTAATCAACTCCGCTACCTATAAGTATCCAGAATATATATACTTTATGGGGTCGGAAAATTATATTATAAAAATTACAAACGGAATGACAAACTTATATATGCCCTTCTCACGAAGGTATACCCTTCATCTTCGTGAGAAGGGTGGAGGATGAAGTTGGAAGAATCCTTCAAGAGCCAGAGTGGAATACACCGTCCCTGGAAAACATTAAGGGACTAGTACGATAATATGAAACGAAAATCTAAAATGGAGCTGGCCACTGAAAAGCGTGAGACATACCGTACTGGTGGCGGTATACCTGCCAATGCATCAGTGTCTGCAGTCTAAGAAAAAATATTATCTCTGGTTGGAAATAGTGCAACTGGATTATACAATCCATTCGATAATGATGGTAAGAAAATGTGTAACTTAGTTAAAACTATTTGTTATTTTATTGTAATTTTTTCATAGCGAATAATAATATTAATGATGAACAAATGGAAGAAGAGTTTCTTGACAATATGGATACTGTGAACAACAATTCTATCTTGGAAGATGATTTTCATGACGAACTCGAAGTGAGCACCATGTCGGAATGCAAGGAACTTCCTGAAATAAAAACCAAACCTACTATCGAACCATCTTCAAGCGGAGTAAAATTAAATGTTTACTTCTAATAAGAAAAAAAAACATGAACGGAAGAAGAAAAAATTAAATTACTTAAATTGCAACAGATCTTTTATGAAGGTATCGGAATGCAAGGAACTTCCTGAAATAAAAACCAAACCTACTATCGAGTAAAATTTAATGTTTATTTCTAATAAGAAAAAAACATCAACGGAAGAAGAAAAAGTTAAATTACTTAAATTGCAACAGATCTTTTATGAAGTTGAAAATCGTAGAGCAAATAAAAAACATAAATTAGAGATAGAGTCGATGAAACTAAAAACTGAAATATTAGCTATTGAGCTAAAGGAAAAAGAAAAATTTGTTTCATATATGTCAAAAAGTTTTGATATATTTACAGCCATATAGTATTATATAGGCGAAACTAATTGTCAAGCACCTAAGTCCCCCGTCTAAGACCTAACTGGTGAGAATGTATTAATAGAAGCACAAAAATAAACACAGTTGTTCAAAAGGTACTAAATAAAAAATGTATTTTTTGGACGTTATTCTTTGTGTGTTATTAATGAAATTTTATATGGCAGTGAATGAAAATATTAGTTATTTATTTTTTTGAAAAGATATTTTATCTCAAAACATATAATAAACACGTCTTTTTTTATTTTTTTCTGTACTAATGCAAAATGAAAAAAAGTATGTAAAATACTATTTTAATTTTCAATACTAAAATGTCAAAGAATAAAAAAAAAATATTCATTCGTAATTCAGCTCTGGGTGGAGGAAGACCGTCGTGCGTCGTTGCCATTATCGCTTAAGGGTAATCAGGCCGTCCTTTTTGCTCTGCCTTCGAGAGTTTTACGTTTCAAACAGCATTGGCTAATGTGTGACGTCAGATAACTGTACCGAGTTACAGTTTTTCTTGAGGTGCATAATTGGCCATGTGCAATCGTGTTAACTTAACCTAAGTTTTTAATTTGGAACATATGAGCTAGTTTTTTCTAGCTAGAATTGGTGATGGCGTTGTATAATTTTAATTACTGGCCAAATAAATCTTAGTTTTCAAAACTAAGTAACTTAAAGAACAAACAAACAAACAATAAAAATATTTTTTTTCGTTTGTAGAATATAAATTATTTTCGGGGTTTTAAATAAATGAAAGATGTTGAAAAAATAATAAACTTTAAGTTTAAGTGACTAATAGGTGGTAATATCCTCGCAATTTTTCGAATAAAATTTTAAGTTTAGTGAGTGCGTTTAGTTCTCACAAGTTTGTTTTATTCTCTCAGAGCTCGTCTGTGTGAAGAGAATAAAAATTTTTGTTTGAAAACTGCTTCAGTTTCGCCTATATGTACTACTATATGTTTACAGCTTTTACATATGGGTAATTTTGTGTCAAGTGATCCAACTTTTAAAATCGATGTCTTCCGCTTTGGACCTGTATGACCAAAATGTCCAACTTTGAACCCCTTTAACTCCGGCACTTTTTAACCGATAGAGCTGAAAATGTGTGTCTGGCCTACTATTCAATAATACTAACCTTTGCGCAAATCGGAAGACATCGATTTTAAAAGTTGGGTCACTTGACATGAAATTGCCCATATATATAAAGTAAAATGTATTATTTTCCCGATCTCATAGAACCTGAATTTAAAACTGATATTATCTTTTGTTTATTTTAAATTTTTTACTTATGTTACCTTATTAGCTGAATTGAAGACTAATAAATATTAATAACAAATATTGGTTCATTCTTCATGTGACACAGAGAAGTTTTTTTGAAATCAATTGGTATATCGGGAACTATTGAGGATATCGTAACGAAATTTTACAAAGTTGAAGCTGAGGTGTTTAGTTACCTCATCCCAATAAAAAGTTACACGTATCGAAATTTGAAACATGTAAATTGGGCCGTATTTTTTCCTTTTTTTGATAGAAAAAGCCGCATTGTTATTTCTTTTATAGAAAAATATTTTTTCAGGACTATATAACATTTTTACATGATCTGGAAAGTGAACATAAAGCAAAAGCGGGTAAAGCAAAATTATGCTCACTAAACCGAACATAGTCCCCCAGCCTTATCCAAACATGGCAAATTTAAACAAGTAAGAGTGTTATATTCGGCTGTGCCCAATCTCATATATCCACCATCAAACCGTATGCCATAAAAGGAAGGCTCCTCTATAAACATCAGGGTGATATTTGGAATATGGCTTAAGTCAATTATGGACCGATCTCTTTTAAATTAACAAAATATTAATTTTTAAAAGCGTTGTATGGATAGGGTAAATTATTGACCGGAGTGACCTTAAATGCGGGAATGGACATTTATGGACCGATCAAAAAAAATGGGTACAGGGGTTTTGGCTCGTAAGAAAGTTACGTGTGTCGCATTTCATCGCTTCATTCATATTTTTAAGACATTAATGAGCTTTACAGCAATTTCCTGAAGTGAACCCAATAAGGGAAGTAGGGTCAATTATGGACTTATTCACATAAATGTTGGTAAAGAGATTTTGGCTCACGAGGAACTTAATTTTTATACCCACCATCAAAAAAAGATGGGGTATATTGATTTTGTCATTCCGTTTGTAACACATTGCAATATTCTTCATAGACCCATAAAAGTATTCATATTCCGGGTCCTTATTGAATTCTAAGACGATTTAGCCATGTCCGTCCGTCTGTCTGTCCGTCTGAAATCACGATAGGGACCACACGACCTAGACAGTTGAAATTTCGCACAAATATTCCCTATTGCTAAGGTTTGTTTGGTATTGAAAATGGGCCATATCGGTCCACTTTTTCGGATAGCCCCCATACAAGTGGACCTCCTGAAAACAGCTTTAACGGGCATTACTGCTTTAGAAGTGCGAATATGGCGATGAAATTCGATATAAATAAATTTCATATGATCAAAAATCTTTCTACCAAATTTTTTGAGGATCTGTCCATAATTGACTCTATTCGGTATAAGTAAGTTTTTTACAAACCAAAACCTTCTAACCAATTTATTTAAGGATCGGCCCATAAAAGACCCTACCCCATATAAGGTCCCCTTTTTAAAATGACTTTAACACTCACTACTGGCCTAAAAATTCGAGTGTAGCGATGAAATTCGGTATACGTAAGTTTTTTACGAACCAAAACCTCTCTACCAATTTTTCTTAGGATCGGCCCATAAATGACCCTAACCCCCATTTAAGGTTCCTTCGGAAAATTACTTTTGCACTTATAACTGGCCTATAAATTCGAGTATAGCTATGAAATACGGTATAAGTTAGTTTCTTACGAACCAAAACCTCTCTATCAATTTTTCTTAGGATCGGCCCATAAATGACCCTAGCCCCCATATAAGGTCCCCTACAGAAAATGACTATTACACACTTACTGGCCCAAAAATGTGAGTATAGCGATGATATTTGGTATTAGTAAGTTTCTTACGAACCAAACCGTTTTAACCAATTTTTTTAGAGTCGGTCCAAAAATGACCCTACCCCAATATAAGGTCCCCTTCCGAAAAGACTTTAACGCTTATTACTGGTCTAAAATTGCAAATATAGCAATGAAATTTGGTATAAGTAAGTCACTTACGAATCAAAACCTCACTACCAATATTTTTTAGGATCAGCCCGTAAATGACCCTACCCCCATATAAGGTCCCCTTTCAAAAAATGACTTTCACACTCATTACTGGCCTAAAAATTCGAGTATAGCGATGAAATTCGGTATAAATAAGTTTTTTATAAACCAAAACCCTCTAACCAATTTATTTAAGGATCGACCCATAAAAGACACTACCCCCAATATAAGGTCCCCATTATAAAATGACTTTAACACTCACTACTGGCCCACAAAAGCGAGTATAGGGAAGAAATTCGATATAAATAAGTTTTTTACAAACCAAAACCTTCTAACCAATTTATTAAAGGATCGGCCCATAAAAGACCCTACCCCCCATATAAGGTTCCCTTCAGAAAATGACTTTTACACTCATTACTGGCCTTAAAATTCGAGTATAGAGATGAAAATCGGTATAAGTTTCATACGAACTAAAACCTTTTAACCATTTTTTAATTATCGGCCCATAAATGACCCTACCTATTCTGAAAATATCTTATACGCTCATTCCTGGCAAAAATATACGAATATATGGCAAAAACATTTTATAAAATTAAGTTTCTCGCTAGCCAAAATCTCATTACCAACATTTATGTGAATAAGTCCATAATTGACCCTACTTCCCTTATTGGGTTCACTTCAGGAAATTACCTTAAAGCTCATTAATGTCTTAAAAATGCGAATGAAGCGATGAAATGCGACACACGTAACATTCTTACGAGCCAAAACCCCTGTACCCATTATATTTTTCATTTTTTTTTTTTGATCATTTTGTCCATAAATGTCCATTTCCGCATATAAGGTCTCTCCGGTCAATAATTTACCCTACCCATACAAGGTTTCCTTCAGAACATTACTTTAACGCTTTTAAAAATTAATATTTTGTTAGTTTAAAAGAGCTCGGTCCATAATTGACTTAAGCCATATTCCAAATATCACCCTGATGTTTATAGAGGAGCCTTCCTTTTATGGCATACGGTTTGATGGTGGGTATATGAGATTCGGCACAGCCAAATATAACACTCTTACTTGTTGTATGTTACAAACATCAGCACAAACCCAATATACCATCCCCACTAAAGTGGTGTAGGGTATAATAAAATACTCACTTCAAGATTTCGAAAATTTTAACTACAATAGTTTTCCAGATTAACAATATATTACTTATGAGAGATGCCAAGCAAATTATTGCAAGTTCGCCAATTTCTATCTAACAGTGTTCAAGATATATGAAATTTTATATTTAATTCATATATGTTTTGCCAAGCCCTACATTGCAAATTAATTTCATAGATAGATAAAAATTGGCGAACTTGCAATAATTTGCCCGTTATCTTCTAATGTGATCATTTAAGTTATTCATGTAAAATTTGAAGGTTCTGCTCTAATAGTTTCTTAGATATACGAATTTTTCTATTTTATTCAAGCTCGCCAGATAAAAGTCCGTCCTTTTTCCTCCAAAATGTTCAGATGAATATTAAAGTAATGTGCAAAATTTGAAGAATTTAGTTCTATTAGTTTCCCTGTTAAACGAAATTTCGTATTTAATTCATATGAGAGGTGCCAAGTCCCACATTGGAAGTGCGCCAATGTTTGTATCCATGAGGGGAGGCGTCTCTTCCCTCATGGTTAGTCCGTTAATTTATTACGCAAAATGTTAACATGGATGTTAAAGTTATTCGTGCAAAAATTTAAGATTCTAACTGTAATAGTTTCTAAGATAAACGAATTTGTGTATTTAATAAATATGGGTGACGCTCCCCTCATGCATAGTCCGCCAATTTATTACCCAAAATGTTTACATGGATTTTAAAGTTATTCGCGCAAAAATTTAAGATTCTAACTGTAATAGTTTCCAAGATAAACGAATTTTTGTATTTACTTTATGTGGGAGGATTCACGCCCCCTAACACTAGTCAGTCCCCTTTTTATCTCATATAATCATATTGACACTAAAGTGCCTCCGATATATCTAAAATATAGAAATTTTATATTTTCTTAATGTAGGCGTGGCTCCTCGCCCACTTGAAAATTCAAAATAAAAAGTAGCCTATTACCTATTCCATATAGGAATACGATGTGAAAATTTCGAGAAAATCGGTTCAGCCGTTTAGTAGTCTATAACGTTCAAACATACAAACATATAAAACATTTTTTATCACATTCATTTTTATATATATACTAGCTTATACCCGGTATGCTTCGCTACCCCTATCGAAATTAAATACATAATCAAAAAAATTATTTATTTAGTTACTAAATTATAAAATTTTATTATATGTTTATTATAATTTCTTAAAGAATAATTCTTATTCTAATGCCTTTGGATATACAATATTTTTTAACCCTCTAGTATAAATAAATAACCCACTTAACGATTTTGAAAATTCTAAGCACAATAGTTTTCCAGATTAACAATATGTTACATATGAGAGATACCAAGCCAATTCTGTCTATCGATGAAAATTTTGAATTATCTAACAGTTTTCAAGATATACGAAATTTTGTATTTAATTCATATATGTGGTGCCAACCCCCCACTCTAATAGTTTCCTAGATAACTATTTTTATACCCTTCACCTTCGTGAGAAGGGTATATATAAGTTTGTCATTTCGTTTGCAATTTCTATAATATTATTGTCATTCCGTTTGTAATTTCTATAATATAATTTTCCGACCCTATAAAGTATATATATTCTTGATCCTTATAGATAGCGGAGTCGATTAAGCCATGTCCGTATGTCTGTTGAAATCAGTTTTTAGAGGACCCCAGATATCGGCGAGATCGGAATCTTCAATAATTCTATTAGACATGCTTTCGAGAAGATGGCTATTTAAAATCAGCAAAATCGGTCGGTAAATAACGGAGATATGAGCAAAAATCCGAGAAAACCTCTGAAAATTTCATCAAACAATTGTTAAAAAAGCAACAAAAACACTGTACATAGAAATAGATGTACACGTATGTGTGTAGATGTATTTGGTTTTATTCAGCTGTGTATTTTTTTGTATGTTTGGAATCCAAACATACAAAAAATACACTGCAAAAAAATATGATTTGCATTTTTTGTTAAAATAAAATAATTTTCCCTTTTGTTTTGCAAATATATTTTTTAATGAATAGAAAAAAGTATTTAAAACGTTTTCAATTATATGAGAGTAGATCGTGAGTTATTGTACAATAATTTTTTGCGAATAATGTAAGTTTGAAATTTAAAACCGCCGCCAAACTATATTAAATTTTTTAATGTTTTTATTAACTAGACTGTAAGATCAATTAAGTTTAAAATACACTATGGTGAAGTGTATATTAGATTCGGCACAGACGAATACTCTTACTTGTTTAGTTTTCTGTTTGAATAACATCAAATTTCCCGTTTTTACCCCATCTGGTACTTTTTTCCACCCATTAACGAAATAAAAAAAATACACAGCAAAAAAAGATGATTTGCATTTTTTGTTAAAATAAAATAATTTTCCCTTTTGTTTTGCAAATATATTTTTTAATGAATAGAAAAAAGTATTTAAAACGTTTTCAATTATATGAGAGTAGATTGTGAGTTATTGTACAATAATTTTTATGCGAATAATGTAAGTTTGAAATTTAAAACTAACACAAATTTTTTCCAAGTGCTTTAAAAAAAAAATTACGATAAACAAAAACAAAATCTACGTTTCGTGAGTGTTTACCAGCAATGAATCAGAGGTCGAAGTCGACCGGCTTCGAGTCGGAGCTTAGCCGCCGCCGAACTATATTTAGTTGCTTGAGCCGCCGCCGAAACATTAGGCTTAAATCGACTCAAATTTTTTTAATGTTTTTATTAACTATACTGTAAGATCAATTATGTTTAAAATACACTATGGTGAAGTGTATATTAGATTCGGCACAGACGAATACTCTTACTTGTTTAGTTTTCTTTATAATTAAACCTAGAAGCATGAAATTAAGCATGTAGAGCCCGGAGTAAATGAAAATCTATAAAAGGGGACTTTTTGGTACATTTTCGTACTTCGACTGGTACTTTTTGAGTTTTCTATTAAATTTAACCTAGAAACATGAAATTAAGCATGTAGAGCCCGGAGTAAATGAGAATCTATAAAAGGGGACTTTTTGGTACTTTTTCATTCTACAAAAGGTACTTTTTGAGTTTTCTATAAAATTTAACCTAGAAAAATTAAATTAAGCATGTAGAGCGCGGAGTAAATGAGAATCTATAAAATGGTAATTTTTGGTACTTTTTCGTTCTTCAAAAGGAATTTTCTATAATATTGAACCTAGAAACGTGAAATTAAGTATGTAGAGCCTGGATTAAATGAGAACATATAAAAGGGGACTTTTTAGTACTCTTTCGTTCTTTAAAATGTACATTTTGAATTTCCTATAATACTGAACCTTGATACATGAAATTAAGCATTTAGAGACTAGATTAAGTGAGATCCTATAAATGGGCACCTTTTTGTTCTTCAAAAGGTACTTTTTGTGTTTTTATAATATTGATCCTAGAAACATGAAATTAAGCATGTGGAGTTAATTAGAACCTATAAAAGTGGGCCCTTTGGTAGACATAAAACTAAGCAATCAGGGATTTGAGTGAATGAAAATTTAAACTGAAATATTTTCTGGTACTTTTTCGTTCTTTAATTGGTACTTTTTGAATTTTCTATAATATTGAACTTAGGAACATGAAATTAAAAAAAAATAGGTTTTTTGGTACTTTTTCGTACTTCACTGGTACGGGTACTTTTAGAGCTTTCTAAAATATTGAATATATAAACATAAAATTAAACACGCAGTATCCTAATTGAAAGAAAATTCAAAAAGGATACTTTGGTATTTTTTTGTTCTTTTACTAATACTTTTCTATAATATTGAACCTAAAAACATAAAATTGTATAAAACTCTGTATGCGATTTTTTGGTTTCTGGTTGAAAATTAAACATGCGTCATCCTGATTTAATGAAAATATATAAAAACTCATTGTCTGGTACTTTTTCGTTCTTCAATTGTTTTTTTAATTTTCTGTAATATTGAGACTAGAATCATAAAATCAAACTTAAAGAGTTCTCTAAAAGTGGAATTTTTATACCCTTCACCACTTTAGTGGGGAGGGTATATTGGTTTTGTGCTGATGTTTGTAACATACAAAAATATTCATCCTATACCTTAAAGTATACCAATCGGCTTAGAATCATTTTCTGAGTCGATTAAGCTATGTCCGTCCGTCCGTCCGTCCGTCCGTCTGGCTGTCCATGTAAACCTAGTGCGCAAGGTACAGGCCGCAATTTTCAAGATAATTGGATAAAATTTGGCACACACGCTTCTATTGGACGAAGCCTATTGAAAATGGTTAAAATCAGTCCATTATCAGTCCCCCATACAACCATACGCAACAAATAGGGCCTTTTGGCTTATAAATAATTTAAAAGATCTATTATGTTAGCAAAAGTGGACAAAACTTAGTTTTATAGAACTTTAAATGACACTACCGATTTTTGTAATGATCGGGCTTCATTTCACCCTATCCCCCATACAAACTCCCCTTCAAAAAATGACTTAAATGTCAAAATTCACTTACAAATACTAATAACACTTTTAAATTCTACAAAAATAATATTGAAGAAGACTTAACTCCCCCTACCAACATTTTTAAGGATAGGGCCATATTTTGCCCTACTCTTCTTTGAGCCCTCTTAAAAAATTTCTTATTTTACCAAAAAAAAAGTAAAAATATTCCGAAATAAACAAACTAAATTCTTTATTTTTTTAAATAATCCCCATTTTTAACATACATACTGACTGGTGTAGGGTATCATATGGTCGGCTACGCCCGACTATACATTCATACTTGTTGATATTGCAATAATGATATTTATTTTATTCCATTACGATGAGGGTAGCGAAGCACACTGGGTATAGCTAGTTTTATTATATATTCATTGCAACGGTTCTCCAGATGCAGCTAATGACAAAGACATGGTCATATCGACTTAATAATTATTGCAATCAGATGGTGTTACTGATTCCACGGATTTTTTTAATTATGGCTACCAGGTCCATATTAATATCTGGATCGGCTAGCAAATTCCGAGCACAAAGTTTTGTTTTTGAAAACGCTATTTCTATTGAGTTTAGCATGTGTGAGTACGGTGGAAGAAAAACTAAAGTAAGCCCAAACTCGACTATTATGTCTTTCACTATTTGTGTTTTATGAATTTGAGCATTGTCAAGTATCAACCAAGCACCTGTGATGTTGGATTCGACTAAATTGTTAAATAATTCTACGAGAAAATTTGTAAAAATATTTTTTGTGTAAAACACCATGTATATTCATAGCGGCAATAAGAGAAACGTTTCGTCCTCTAACGGTGGGAACAATAACATGGGCTGCGGAATTCACTCTCGACCTTGCCTTATTTCTCCGAAGCTGTAATTTAATCCAGATTCATCAATAAATATTTTTTTTCTCTTATATCTGGAGCATTTTGGGCAAAATTTAATGCACATGGAATGCGTCGTAGTATCACAATTTGTGCGGTCAATATTTATGGTTTCAGTTTTTATGGTTATTCGTAAAGTTTTTAATGCATTATGTATACTTGTTGTATTTAAATCTACATTATGGATTTCTAGAATCTTTTCGCGAATGCCTTTTAATGTGATAGATGAATTTCTTTCGATAATCTCTTCAATTTTATTTAATGTTTCGGCATTTAATTTTAAATGACGTCTTCCACCACGTTTTTTACGGCAACATATCCATCCTTTTTGTAACGATTTAAAATAGATGTAGCAGTGTTTTTATTAATTCCAGCTATTTCGAAAGATTCAGTAATGGTTTTTCCTTCTTCATAAAACTTTATTAAAATATCTTTTTTATCTGAGCTTATATTGTTATAATTTCCACGACTTCTACGATGTCTGTTAGAAATAGATATTTCAGATACGCTTTCTTCTGAAGAACTATCTGTTAGAAGTCGAATGCGCCGATTATTTCGTACATTCAATTCATCAGAATTAGAGGAGCGATCACTTTCTGTTATGGAAAACATTCTTTTATTTATTTAATTTAATGAAATTTTACACGATCTATCAAATAATTGACTAGTAACAAACAGTTTACTGTTAAAAAATTAGCTTTTGTATACATAGTTGCTAGATGATTTTGGAAAAGATAAATATAAAACCGTCAAATTGTATTTTAAAAATCACATTGAACATAAATTTTAACTGCTTAAATATACAACATTGTTTTTTAATAATTAAAAAAACTAAAAATCGTAAAATCTAAATCTTTTTTTCTATATTTATAAATATAAAAAAACATCAACTTTTAAGCAGTGTTTGTTACTGAACACATTAGGAACAACAACAACAAAATGTTGTTGAATTTTAATACTCGCCCTGTTTTGTACATGACGATTCGAAATTTAAGAAATAGTGAACCTAAGAATTGGTTACAGTGTTTACACGTTTACCGGCTGAACAACAGATGTGTATATATTTTAATTATAAAAGTTATTTAGTCACCTTTAATGTGGAAATTTTTATTTCCTAGATGTGATTGGAGATGTATCTTGGTATTACTTATTATCTTTTAAGCTTCCTACATTTAATTTAATAAAGAATGAATTTGAAATAAGATAAATTGATTTTGAAAATAAAGAGTGAATTTCAAATGAAAATATCTTAATTTATATATAAAAAATGTTAATTTGTGTTGAAAATAATTTAATTTGCTTGTAATAAAATTTAATTTGCTTGGAAAAATATTTAATTTGAAATGAAAAATCGTTAATTTGAAGGTAAAAACCTATATATTGCGATAAAAAAATATTAGCTTAAGTCTAAACATTTTTTATAAAAAAGGAAAATCTTATTATTCTATTTCCATTAAATATTCATTGCAATTTCGATCATCCATTAATGCTTTTTTCAGTTTTGTTCCATTGCTAATGGATGCATCAATAATGTCATTTACTTTCATTCTTATCGTATTTAAATCGGTCATAACATGATCTTTATTAAAAGTTTTTGTTTATAATGCCCTCAAGCAAGAGTATTAACATCATTATTACAAATAAATCGTTTATTATCAAAATAACTTAAACTAATTTTATTTATATGTGCTGTAACGGTTCAGGCGTTGTGCCCTATCCTTCAGAAGACCTGCGCTACCTATTATTCCGACCGTGCTCAGGGTTTGAGGTGGTGTTCTTGTCTTCATCAGGATAGGCTAAGAACCGCACATTAACTTAAAAGATAGCTATTAATATTAACCAATAAAACTAAAAAAAATAAAGAAAGTTTGAATTTAAATGTCAAGAGAAGAAGGTGGTATTTCTTCTCATTTTACACCCTCCCAACTTTTGTACCTTATTAAATCATCCTTAAGACACCCTATAATGATCCCCTAACTACATGTTTAACTAATCTTTCGTGGAATAAAAAAATAATTTAAATGGTCATTATATAAGTCTAATAATTAAACAAATTTATTATTAAAATGTAAACTGAACATGTTTATAAACTTCATATTTAACATTAATAAAAATTATTGGTAAATTTTTTGTTGTGTAGTGTAATTTGTTTATTTTATTTTTAAGTATACTTAATTGAAATATTCAACAATGATATATTCAAATCCGGTGACAGAATTAAACAGATTAAATTAACAAATCTTAATGTTCAAAATGGAATCATATAGTTATGTTCCGGATGAAAATTTCCTTTCCAAACCTATGCACAAAAAATCCTTAAATATAGTCACAAAATTTTAAATTTATTATTGTTTACCTTAACTTCCTCACGAAACCGTTTACTTCTAAATATCAGTAATCCCACAAAATTATATTTTAATATAACGGATATTCTTACAAATAGTTTATTTCCGTTTTGCAGTATTAAAATTTTATTTTCAAATGAAAAAAAATGAAATACAAATTTTTCAATACATACAAAAGTTTGTATAAATTGTTATTGAAAAATTCTCAAGTATTTGACACCCAATAAACAATTTGAAACCCCATAGCCCTCACAGTGCTGTGTATAAAACATGTAATTTTGATTTAAAGATAATCATATTTCCATAATATATTGTTTGTTATACAAACAGTTCTTATACTCTACCTCTAAAATATATCCAGTATCAGAATATATCGGAGTACTTTCCAATGAAAAGTTTCGAATATCTTCAATCCACTCAAAATCACACTCTGCTAAATATTGTGACATTGCCCAACCATATAAGTTGTTAGCATCTAAATATGTTAAGTATTTAGAGGATAGTTTGTCATTATAGTCAGAAAGATATTTGTTGTTTTCAACAGAATGTATTTGAGAACATTGAACAATTCCACCTCTAATTCCTTTTTGTAAAAAACAAGTGAGAAAGTATATTCGGGCGTGACCGACCATATGATACCCTACACCAGTTATAAATATAAAATGTGATCTATTTTTCATAATAAAGCATTTATCTGGAATATTACCTTGATTTCGATTTATTTAAGCAATTTATTGACGAAAAACTAATTTTCTGAAAGAGGCTTTATATGGGGGATAGGAGCAAATGTAAACCGATCCCTGTGAAATGGGCTGGATAGATTAATATTTATATAATAATTGTCTGTGATAAATTTCATTGCAATAACAGTATTAATAAGTGCATTGTGGATAATCAAGTCATTTTCCGAAGGTGGCTTTGTATGGGGGCAAGGGTCAAATGAAGTCCGATCATTTAGAAATTCGGCAAGGTCATTAAGGTTTGTATAAAACTTAGTTGTGCAAACTTTTATCGAGATTCATTTATATTATACAGAATTATGAGCTCAAAAGCCATTTTCGGGGGTCACTTGTATGGGGGCTAGGTGAAATAATAGACCGATTTTAACCATTTTCAATAGGCTTCGTCCTTGGGTCAAAAGAAACATGTATGCCAAACTTCATCAAATTATCTTGAAAATTAGGACCTGTACTTTGATAACAACGTTTACATGGACATAAAGTGATCAGTTTCAAACACGTCGGCTAATAATAAAACATCACTTCTTAAGTATAACATTAAGTAATCTTCTAATCTTTTGCACTCAAAAGTATTCCAAACTTTTTGTGCATTTATATAGTCCTCTAAAGAACATTCTGATTTAGTTAATTTATTATAGAACTCACCTATTGTTGGTAAACACGTTCCTTGGAGTTTATCTACTGAAATTAAATATGTACAGTTAATCGCAAAAATAAGTATAGAGAAATACTGATGATTGGTTTTATTTAAAAAAAAAAAACATATTATTTTTTTAAAAAACAAGAAAGTAACACATTTATTTATTAAAAACAATTATGATAATTATTATCCACTACTTTTTTTCTTCATATTTTGGTTCTTTAAGTTCTCATTTAAGCTAAAGTTAGAAAGGTGCAAAATTTACGTCACAAAAGTAAGTATGCAGATCATTTCGATATATATTTGGTTTAATGATATTTACAATATTTATGAAAATTTTACTTGTATTAATATAATTACTTTTTAATAAAATATTTTTTACACAATAACTTGGAAAAAATCTACTTTTAGGTCCGAAATCTTGAAATTTGGGCCGATTGGCTCCGGAATTAATTAGTAGAACAGTTTTTTCTCATTTCTACGACCCGGATTGTGGATCTGGTAGTCATTGAACCCTTCAAATGATGCATTGGAAATAGAATTTTAAACTTTTGAAAAGAGTTGTTATTTCGAAATTAATGTTATATGCATGGATTTGGCCATTTTGAACACAGTACGTTCTTACAACATAAACTTTAAAATTTGGATAATTCTATATATTTTCTTTAATTTAAACAGGTTTTCTAAATACTCCGATTTCCAAAGCATACAATAATGCTACCAATCATATCTTGATATACTCGATACAATAACCATGGTTTATGGATCGGACATTTTATTTGTTCTAGCAACAAATTAAGATGTATCCGTGTTCAAAATTGTTCAATTCGTATTCATACCACCAATTGAGCCTGATTTAATATAAAAATCTTACTATTTTGGACAATAATCAATTTCAGAACCGATATGTAGTGTAAGTTATTGACATGGTCACCATTCGACGATTATTGGTAGTATTTAGGAGTGTGTAATGGATGATTGGAACCAAAAAACTTGTTTTAATTAATGGATACTAATGCAAATATTATATATATCGCATTTTAAGATATAAATTTTAGGAAATCGCCGTTAAATATCGAATATGAACCCTATACTATGTTAAAAACGGCAATGTTCTCAATGGATAGTAATTATTGTAAAGAAACTATTAATTTAAAAGTTAAAATATCGTCTTCCAATGCATCATAATGAACAAACGAGGGATATCATTGAATACCCAATCCAAAACTCCGGAGGTTTAATGTTCTTAAATAGGAAAAAATGCTCCTATAAATAATATTCAGATCAATTACCAAAAATTTCAATTTTTCGGAACAAAAAGTGAATTTTTTTCCATGTTATAGTGTACAGAATATTTTATTATAAAATAATTACATTCAAACAGGTAAAATTTTCATGAATTTTGTTAATATCATTAAGCCAAATACATATTGAAATTATCTGTATACTTACTTTTGTGGCGTAAATTTTGTACCTATTTAACTACACCTAAAATGAGAACTCAAGTAACCAAAATAACCCGGAAAAAAGTAGTGAATAATAATTATCATAATTAGTTTTTAATAAATAAATATGTTATTTTTTTGATTTTTGTCAGTATTTCTGTATACTTATTTTTGAGATTAACTATATATGGAAAAACACCCTTTCTTATGAATAAATTAAATTTACTTTTATCGTCAGAATGAAATTCTTTGACGACTTTTAGTTCATCCTGAGTTAAATTTTTAACTAAATTATCTAAACTCGATGGCATAAACTGACATGAGTCTAAAAATCTTATTTCAATGTTGCTACCGTTATCGCTATTAATAGTTTTTGAAAGGGACCCAGGAAAAACTTACATTGAAAAGTAATGAGTTGAAAAGCTAATAAAACCTCTTTGCACTACTTCTTTATTAGCAATATGAGTCATTATTTTAACACGGTGATGTCATTGGAGGCAAGTACTTCTACGCTCGCTTACAAATAGGGAGTTAAAGAAGTATTTGCAATTTGTCTTACAAAACAGTTGTTGAGTAAGTTGTTTTATTTTTAATAATAAAAAGAGCCAGCTAGAATACGAACCAGGGACTTCGGTTTGTCAGTCAAATGTTCTACTCACTGCACCAATGCTTAGCTATTTTATTGCGCGTCAAATAATGGTTTTCACATACAAAACTAATTTTGTTATTTTTTGTTGTGAAACACAATTTCTAACACGCAATTGAATAAAATGTGCAAACAAAATTACAAAGCCGAAAATAAAGTACTTCTATATCAGATTACTAGAGTACTTCTAAGTAATGCAGACGGGAAGTAGTAGTCATTGAAAAGTTAGTGCTTAGGGAAGTACAACCCATTACCGAGTTTTTGCTGGGGATATATACAACTCCTTATTGAGTGGAATAATATTAATGGTACCATCATCAATATTATTAAGCTCTTTCACAAATAAATGACAATCATAAGTTGTGAAAAATAAATGGGATAAATGAAGGTAATTTGTAATTTATATTACAAGTATTATGAACCGGCCCTTTATATTTTCTACTTAAATGACAATGATCTCTTACTTTTTCTTCATTTAAAATATTTTTTGTGCAAATATGACTATATTATTTGAATAAAAATCTAAAATTTCCTCTTCGGTCAAGGGTGTCATTGGTATAATATTTATACCCTTCACCTTCGTGAGAAGGGTATATATAAGTTTGTCATTCCGTTTGTAATTTCTATAATATAATTTTCCGACCCTATAAAGTATATATATTCTG
>NC_060950.1:45750941-45765053 GCF_022045245.1 Lucilia cuprina | reverse complement strand
GGTCAATTATGGACAGATCCTCAAAAAATTTGGTAGAAAGATTTTGGATCATATGAAATTTATTTATGTCGAATTTCATCGCTATATTCGCACTTCTAAAGCAGTTATTCCCGTTAAAGCTGTTTTCAGGAGGTCCACTTGTATTACACTTGGGCTATCCGAAAAAGTTGACCGATATGGCCCATTTTCAATACCAAACAAACCTTAGCAATAGGGAATATTTGTGCAAAATTTCAACTGTCTAGCTCTTCTCGGATAAATTGTCTTAGAATTCAATAAGGACCTGAATATATATACTTTTATGGGTCTATGACGAATATTTCAATGTGTTACAAACAGAATGACAAAATCATATACCCCCATCTTTTTTGATGGTGGGTATAAAAATATACAAACATGCATTCCGAACATGAATTCATCGTCGACAATATTAGTTGATAAACATGTTCCATATACTTTTTCACACTACATTAAATTTAGTAGCATTTGCTTTTAATAGTTTTTATTATTTCAAAGGCTAATATTTAAATGGACTTTTATCGAAAAACATTTGCTGAAGTAATAGTTATCTTAAAACATACAAATATAAAAAGATAAAGATCCTTAAAAGCCAAATTTTCGGTTTTTTCATAGACTTTTAAATGTCACGTTCATCACGTTGAAACAGGATTTATCCCGATAACTTTTTAGTTGGCATTCAGAAGTATTCAAAACTTTTAATCTAAGTCAAGTTAAGTATATAGAACTCAATTTAAAAAAAATAATTCTAAGCGGGGTTATTTTTTATAGAATTTTAAATTCTGTCACGTCACATTACATAAATTTTCTCAAGTGCAACCTTCGAATTGTGAAATATTGTTATTTAAAAAGATGTGATATTTATGCAATTTATTCAATTAGGTTATAGTTATGATATATAAGTTGATAAGTGGAAGAAAAAGCACAGAAATTCAACAAATGATATTTTTAAAAAATGTATGGAAGAAAGTGATTTTCGGACATCGGCTTTATATGGGCGTTATGACCGATTATTGTATTATCATTAGAAGGGTCAGTAGTTGTACATTTGGAAGGTTTTTGTGTGTTTGTATTATCAGGATGGCGAAATTTTAGTTATATATCCAAGTTTATAGGTATAACAAATGTGGGCTTTGTATGGAAGCTATGCCTAATCATGGACCAATTAAAAAAATAGGATGAAGCATTTTTAAAAGTTTTATGTTAATTAATGTTAATTCTTATATTATTCTTATACGGGAGCTATTTTCAACTAAACTATTATTAAATAGTCGAAATATTTCTCCGATTCCAAAAACTTTCAACAATGTCTGTCCAAAATAAATCTATGGACTAATTAATTTTCAATAATATTGCATTTTCATCATTTTTGTCACATTACGTCATGTCACGTCACACATAACGGCTTGTACAAAAAAATCTGAAAACAATTTTTTTAGTTCTAAAAGCTGAAAAATAATCAATAAATATTCCAAATTACAATAAAAAAGGTTTTAACCAAAGTATAACAAGTAGTCCGACTCATTGACAGCAGTACCTAACTCTAAGCATGTGTTAGTGAAAATGTACCTAAATCTAAATATGTGTTAGTAACAAAAATGTGCATTCTAAATACACAGAGTTTTATAAAAAAGTTACAATTTTAAATTTGTTCGAATTTTCAATACCAAAAATTGAAACTCAACAAAATGAAATGTCAATAAATTACCAAAAAAAATTTTTCCAGTTCATAAAAATTAAACAAAATTTTAAATTAAAAGTTCTTTAAAACTATTTTAAAAAATTGCAGTTTTTTGTGGATAAATGCAATTTCGCGTACGATCCTTAAAAGTGGCCAAAAAAGTAAGTTAAACATTTGAGTGTTTTGACAAGTTTTAATTTCTCACAAGAGAGTCGTATTCACACGGTACTCGTAGATGTGAGAGAGTAATTTCTTATATGTGAGAGTCGGACTACTTGTTATACTTTGGTTTTAACCAAATAGCCAGGTGAAACTCGCAGATTTTTACATTTTTGTCAAAAAAGAAATAAGCAACTTCTATTTCTGTCACATCACGTCACGCACTTTAACTTAGGGCCATTAAGATCTTTCAATTTCTTCTTCCGACCAGTTAAAAAAAGTTTTTAAAAAATATATATGTATATAAATATTTTTCATCTCTTTAAAACGTACGACCGTCACGATGGAAATGCCCATATATATACAAAACTTATTAACAAAATCGTTATATTTGTTTCAGTTAAAAATATCCCAGTACATTCATAAATAATATAATATTTTAATACATAATACAATTACCCCACAAAAAATTTTCAGAATACTCGGAATTGAAACCAATGTTGTGTGCTATACTTTGTATTACTTACAATTTGATTTACTTGTATATAAAATCTAGATATGAAGTTTGCATACATTTTTATTGAAATATGTTTGCATTGCATCTTAATATACTTGTATTTAATGCCCCTATTATGGTTTACAACTTAACTATATATTGCTATATGGAATTATCGATAGCAACTTAAATTTAAATTTTATATTTATTACAACTTCTTTGGAAGAAATTACAACTTATCATAATCAGTTCTAACAAATTACAACTCAATTGTTTAGATTAAATTTTTGAGATCAAACGAAGTAATTATACCCTACACCACACATCGGGATAAAATTTGGCGTGAGCGTAGCCAAGGAGTATTCGAGTTAAAGTTTTAAAGATAAACACCGCAGATGCCCCAGGGACGGAGCTGTGGCAGCTCAAAGTAGGTTACCTACGACATGTAAAATTTTTAAACTCGTGCCATTTTTTGTTTTTCATCCAAATACAAAGATTTTTATATTTTCTGAAAGCGCTCGACGAGATCTTGAAAAAACATACTACTTATCTCTTATAATATCCGAGTTATAGGCATTTAAAAATTTAGTGAAAAAAAACAAGTAAGAGGCTATAGTCGAGCGGGGACGACTATATACACCAGTATACTAATGTGATTTAGTTTTATAGTTGAATTGTACATTGTGTTCATATATATTTAAGTTTGTTGGGGGTCTTTATAGGGGCTAAGGAATGAGGCCCTATAATTAAAAAGTTCATGAGGGTCATCAAGGCAAGCATAGAACTTGGTTTTGTAGTTTTTTGTCAAGATACGAATATATTAAACATAATTATCAACATAAAAGCCCTATTTGGCGGGTTCTGTTCTATGGGGCCTAGTGAAATAATAAACCGATGTTAACTATTTTCAATAGGCTTCGTCTACGGAACTTCGTTGAATTATCTCTAAAATTGCGATAATTTTGTAGATTGTTTTTTGTATTGTGCATTAGAAACATCAGCACAAACCCAATATACCCTCCCCAATAAAGTGGTGCACAGTGGGGCAGAAAGGAAATTTTTTGGAAATAAATCTGGCATTTCTAAACGGCTGATCCGATCAGGCGTGAGCGTAGCCAAGGAGTAGTCGAGTTTAAGTTTTGAAGAAGAACCCCGAAGATGCCCCAGGGACGGAGCTGTGGCGGCTCAAAGTAGGGTACCTACGACATGTAAAATTTTTAAACTCGTGCCATGCTTGGACATACTACTTATAACATCCGAGTTATAGGCATTTAAAAATTTAGTGATACAAAATTTACCATACCTTGGTCCGCCTTTTTTAGTTAGACAACAAAATTTCCAATAATATACAAAAAATTTCAGATCAATATCATTTACAGATACAAAAATATACGTTTTTTAATTTAAAAATTCAAAAAAATTTGGATTTTTGCCGTTTTTTTGTCCAAAATGTGACTTAACTCTTTTATTAATAAAATAAAATTTTCTTTAAGAACATATAACAATTTGATAGTTTTCTAAAAGGTATATTTACGCAGAACGCTTTGGCGTAAAAAACTTGTCCAATATTTTGAAAATGATGCCACTGCGTCCTTCCGAATATGACCTATTTTTTATCAAAACTTCAACTTTGGGCGACATGTTCTAAAATCCCAAAGCTGGGATCAGAAAACTGAAAGCAGTTTTGGAAACATCAATATGTTTTCTATTTACTCCAAAAGTATTTTCCCAGCCCTGAAAGAAATGTGGACCCTATGGGCAAAAATGTAAAAAATCCCATTTTTGGGATTTTCATTCCTATTTTTTTGGAAGATTTCATTGAGTTTTGTTCATAAATAAAGATTTTGTCATATATTACATATTTGTTAAATTTCTAAAACTATGATTTATATCAAAATTTTAATAGGGTCGCAGATAGCTACAACAATTTAGTCCATATTTATCCCTTAATATCTTTTTTTAGTTAGATATGGAAATTCTCGACCCTTTACAAAAAATTACAAGCCAATATCTCAATTACATTCAAAACAAATATGAATGTATAGTCGGGCGTAGCCGACCATATGATACCCTACACCAGACAGAATGTATGTTAAAAATGGGGATTATGGGGAACTTTATTTCGGAATATTTTTACTTTTTTGGCAAAAAAAGAGATTTTTTTAAGAGGGCTCAAAGGGGAGTAGGGCAAAATATGGCCCTATCCTTAAAAATGTTGGTAGGGGAGTAACACCTAAATCACCCCACACAAACCACCTTTCCCGCCCACCGAAATATAAAACACAATTTAATACAATATCATCAGTTAGTATAATAGCTTCTTTTTATTTGAACATAATACAATTAATTCTTACAACCTACTTATATAGTTAATTCCTAACACTACTTATTTTCTATAAAATAATCTGTCATATCTTCCTCGTTTTGAGATGATAGAGTTTCATAACAAATCCATCTTTTTCGCATAGTTGAAAGAACAGGATCAGAAGAAGTGAACTATTAAAAATATCTTCATTCTGTGATTGCCTGGAGCATTTTCTTGAGCTGAAAAGTTGAACATGCTTAAAATCTCGATTCCTCGCTTCCTGGGCTTCTTCTATTAGCTCTTCAAGTGGAAGAATATTCGATTAAATTATTTTTTGACCATGACACAATACTTTGTGTACTGTTGGTGTTAGTTCCCTCCATGGATACAGAGATACAAGTAATTTAGAAATTTCTGGTGTATATTCCCCAAATCAATTTCCATTAATTTTATGTTTACTATTCAGTGCCATTAAAATAGTGTTAACTCTTCGAAGCAACTCCTATTCGATTCCAATTATTTTTGAAGTAATTTCAAAATCACGCAACCGCAACTTGGAAGTGGTTTGTTGATGTTTAATCCCATTTGAACTTTAAATTCCTCTTGGATTCTGCTGTTTTCCGCAGCTCTCAGTTCTTTCAATTCTTCATTATTTTTTGTTGATTTAGTAAGATTCTCTGGCACACTTCTATATTTGAGGTCGTATGCTATGTGTAAAAAATAATCCAAAAATCGTATTCTGGTATGAAGTGGTGAAATTCCGAAAGACAGGACTTCTTCATTAATGCTTTTGTTTATATTTGAGAATTGCGACTTTTTCTCATTACATATTGAGCATCTCCAGAAGGAAGAAGTTTCTGTTATGGCATTGCTGACCTTTCCATCAATCATTGTTAAGCTTAGCTGATATGATACATTAATAGAGAAGTCCTTTATTTTTATGCAAATAGGCTCCACTTATTTCATCTTTTAAATATTCCACTAAATCTTTTGTTGTTTTCTTTGACTCTTTTATATATTCAAATCCAATAGGTCTACAAAAAATTTTTGAACCCGGAGTTGTATTGATCCATATATCTTCAAATAAATTTCCGATGCTTGACGATGATGGATGAAGGGAATATGAACGAATTCGTAATGGCACTAATGATGACATAAATACACTTTTGTAGTCTGCTAAAGTCCGACTTCCACAAGCTTGTTTGTAGTCTGGAAGTGCTGATAAACCGTCACATCCCCACTTACACATTAAGACAACATCACAGTTATGAATTTTCCTTAGCTGGTCTTCTGAAAAGTTATTTCGACTGAGACCCAGTTCCAACATAAGCGCTATTGCTTCCTCTTCAGTAAAATTTGATTGTGATGTTGGAGTTGGTATACTTTCCACAAGAATAGTTGCAATATGTACGGCATCCATAGGTTGGTTTTCCTTTTTCAGCATTTAGTTAAATGTATCAGCAATTTCCTTATTTGAGATTGAAAAAAATTTTTTGTGTGACCCTCTTTTTTTGACCTTGAGCATAAGTCTTCGTATGACTTGCAAGGCGCTCCTGCTGATGTGTTATAAGTTGAGATTTCCGTAGTAGTTTCCATCCAACTACAAAATTTTAATCGAAATTTCTTTTAATTTCCATCCACAGACTTACTTTTTACATCAAAAAGTTTTCAATTTTTAATATGCCTGTTTTGTCTGCTTTTCTACTATATGTAGTTTTTATATAATTTGAAATGTCTTCAATTCTTTCTGGCCCTTTTGAAGATACACTCCATAAAGCGGAACACAACTCTTCGTACTTTAATGTAATCTTCATTGTAGATTTATTAAATATGGTACTTAAAATCTGAGAAGTTTACTTATATACCAATTCTTGTCATGGCATTGCTGACCTTTCCATCAAACATTGTTAAGCTTAGCTGATATGATACGTTAATAGATAATTCCTATATTTTTATGCAAATGGGCTCCAGTGCATTTATTTCGACTGTTAAATATTCCACTAAATCTTTTTTTGTTTTCTTTGACTACTTTATATATTCAAATCCAATGGGTCTACAAAAATTTTTTGAACCCGGAGTTGTATTGATCCATATATCTTCAAATGAATTTCTGATGCGTGACGATGATGGATTAAGGGAATATGAACGAATTCGTAATGGCACTAATGATGACATAAATACACTTTTGTGGTCTGCTAATGTCCGACTTCCACAAGCTTGTTTGTATTCTGGAAGTGCTGATAACCCA
The DNA here is from genome assembly GCF_022045245.1 of Lucilia cuprina. Classification (NCBI taxonomy): domain Eukaryota; kingdom Metazoa; phylum Arthropoda; class Insecta; order Diptera; family Calliphoridae; genus Lucilia; species Lucilia cuprina. The sequence continues at coordinate 45,758,146 of NC_060950.1, read as the reverse complement.
TCACACATTAAGACAACATTACAGTTATGAATTTTCCTTAGTTGGTCTTCTGAAAAGTCTGACACAATTCTTGATGCTGTGTTTTCGAGCAAAGATGATATATCAATACAAGCTTCCACATCATTAACAGCAATAGGTGATGGTAGGATAGTTTGTTTTTTTTCCTGGATCGTCTTATGTGATGGTAATATATTGTGTCCTTTTTCATGCAGAGCTTTCCTTAATATTTGGTACTTATTCCGACTGAGAATCAGTTCAACATATGCGCTATTGCTTCCTCTTCAGTAAAATTTGATTGTAATGTTGGAGTTGGTATACTTTCCGCAAATCGCAATTCGCAATATGTACGGCATCCATAGGTTGGTTTTCCTTTTTCAGCATTTCGTTAAATGTATCAGCAATATCCTCATTTGAGATTGAAATAAGTTTTTGAGTGACCCTCTTTTTTTGACCTTGAACATAAGTCTTCGTATGTCTTGCAAGGCGTCCCGGTGGATGTGTTGTAAGTTGAGATTTCCGTAGTAGTTTCCATCCAACTCCAAAATTTTAATCGAAATTTCTTTCGATTTCCATCCACAGACTTACTTTTTACATCAAAAAGTTTTTAATTTTTGATATGCCTGTTTTGTCTACTTTTTTACTATATGTAGTTTTTATATAATTTGAAATGTCTTTAATTTTTTCTCCTTTTGAAGATATACTCCATAAAACTCTTAGTACTTTAATGTAATCTTCATTGTAGATTTATTAAATATAGTACTTAAAATCTGAGACGTTTACTTATATACCAATTCTTGTCATCTCCGATACAGGTATTCCAAAGTAAAACATTACGAATTGTCTACCTATTAACATTTAGGACTATATTACTATATAAAATTGAGAATTTCCATATCTAACTAAAAAATGATATTAAGGGATAAATATGGACTAAATTGCTGTAGCTATCTGCGACCCTATTAAAATTTTGATATAAATCATAGTTTTAGAAATTAAACAAATATGTAATATATGACAAAATCTTTATTTATGAACAAAACTCAATGAAATTTTCAACGATTGTTAAATTTGTCATTTCAAATAAGAAAATGCAAAAAAATTGAAAAGGTCAAAGGGCATCCCGCAATTCCCAAAAATAGGAATGAAAATTCCAAAAATGGGATTTTTTGCCCATAGGGTCCACATTTCTTTCAGGGCTAGGAAAATACTTTTGGAGTAAATAGAAAACATATTGAGGTTTCCAAAACTGCTTTCAGTTTTCTGATCCCAGCTTGGGATTTCAGAACATGTCGCCCAAAGTTGAAGTTTTGATAAAAAATAGGTCATATTCGGAAGGACACAGTGGCATCATTTTCATAAAATAGGACAAGTTTTTTACGCCAAAGCGTTCTGCGTAAAGATACATTTTAGAAGACTATAAAATTTTTATATGTTCTTAAAGAAAATTTTATTTTAATAATAAAAGAGTTAAGACACATTTTTGACAAAAACGGCAAAAATCTAAAATTTGTTTAATTTTTAAATTTAAAATGTATATTTTTGGATATGTAAATGATATTTATCTGAAATTCAAAAAAGGCGGACCAAGGTATGGTAAATTTTGTATCACTAAATTTTTAAATGCATATAACTCGGATATTATAAAAGATAAGTAGTATGTCCAAGCGTTTTTTCAAGATCTCGTCGAGCGCTTTCACAAAATATAAAAATCTTTGTATTTGGGTGAAAAACAAAAAAAGCACGAGTTTAAAAAATTTACATGTCGTAGGTACCCTACTTTGAGCCGCCACAGCTCCGTCCCTAGGGCATCTGCAGGGTTAATCCTCAAAACTTAAACTCGAATACTCCTTGGCTACGCTCACGCCGTTTTGAAATGCCAGATTTATTTCCAAAAAAATTCCATTCTGCCCCACTGTGAACTGGTAGACGGAAGGCATTGACCCCAGTCTGTGTCGACTTTTTATTTTTTCATAAATATTCTATAAATAACTCTACTTAAAAACAACTTATTTCCAACCAAATAATATTGACTTACTTTTGGAACATCTCAAACAAAAATAAGTACTTTTTCTAGTAGAATTGTAAGCACATTACTAGATGAGTTCTGGTAATTTTTCTAGTGAATTTGTAAGCAAATATTTTGCTAGGTAGGTTAGATTTTTACATATATTTCTTTGAAATGTGTTTTTTAATATATTTATTAAGAACTAGCTAATACCCGGTGTGCTTCGCTACCCTAACCAAAATAAATATATAATAACAAAAAAATTATTTATATAATTACTAAATTATAAAATTTTTCTTAAAGGTTTATTATAATTTCTTTTGATAACATATATTCCATTTAAATTTTAAAATAGTAGATTTATGATTTATTTCTTACTTGCTAAAATTTAATATATATTTTTATTCTTATACTTATGCTTTGGATATACAATATTTTTTGGTTTACCCACTTGGGCGGGTTTTTTAGATAAAGATAATCTACATTTGTTGTTTAAACATAGTTTAATACCACGATCGGCAACTCCTATACACAGTGTTTTTTAGCCGTTACTAAATTTACACAGATTATTCACACTACTATTTTCTTTAATACTGTTATGCGCTATTGCTTCCTCTTCAGTAAAATTTGATTGTAATGTTGGAGTTGGTATACTTTCCGCAAATCGCAATTCGCAATATGTACGGCATCCATAGGTTGGTTTTCCTTTTTCAGCATTTCGTTAAATGTATCAGCAATATCCTCATTTGAGATTGAAATAAGTTTTTGAGTGACCCTCTTTTTTTGACCTTGAACATAAGTCTTCGTATGTCTTGCAAGGCGTCCCGGTGGATGTGTTGTAAGTTGAGATTTCCGTAGTAGTTTCCATCCAACTCCAAAATTTTAATCGAAATTTCTTTCGATTTCCATCCACAGACTTACTTTTTACATCAAAAAGTTTTTAATTTTTGATATGCCTGTTTTGTCTACTTTCCTACTATATGTAGTTTTTATATAATTTGAAATGTCTTTAATTTTTTATCCTTTTGAAGATACACTCCATAAAACTCTTAGTACTTTAATGTAATCTTCATTGTAGATTTATTAAATATAGTACTTAAAATCTGAGACGTTTACTTATATACCAATTCTTGTCATCTCCGATACAGGTATTCCAAAGTAAAACATTACGAATTGTCTACCTATTAACATTTAGGACTATATTACTATAACCTGTAATTCAGTCATTGATATTTCTTATTAGTGAATGAATCGAAATTATCATTACCTGTATATTTTTACCTACATGATCATAAACGAAACAGAACGAAATGATCTGTCGAAAAAATTTAGGTAAAAAATAGTTATAAATTTCTGAAAATTTAAGCATAATAGGATCTTTCAATTAAAAGGATAAGCAAACAAATAGAAAATAGGAAAATATAAGATTTAAATATGTTCTGTCATATTTAATACTAAAATATGAAATTAAAGGATACAGGTTTAAATGAACATATTTTTGAATGTAATTGAGATATTGGCTTAAAAATTTTTGTAAAGAATTGAGAATTTCCATATCTAACTAAAAAATGATATTAAGGGATAAATATGGACTAAATTGCTGTAGCTATCTGCGACCCTATTAAAATTTTGATATAAATCATAGTTTTAGAAATTAAACAAATATGTAATATATGACAAAATTTTTATTTATGAACAAAACTCAATGAAATTTTCAACGATTGTTAAATTTGTCATTTCAAATAAGAAAATGCAAAAAAATTGAAAAGGTCAAAGGGCATCCCGCAATTCCCAAAAATAGGAATGAAAATTCCAAAAATGGGATTTTTTGCCCATAGGGTCCACATTTCTTTCAGGGCTAGGAAAATACTTTTGGAGTAAATAGAAAACATATTGAGGTTTCCAAAACTGCTTTCAGTTTTCTGATCCCAGCTTTGGGATTTCAGAACATGTCGCCCAAAGTTGAAGTTTTGATAAAAAATAGGTCATATTCGGAAGGACGCAGTGGCATCATTTTCATAAAATAGGACAAGTTTTTTACGCCAAAGCGTTCTGCGTAAAGATACATTTTAGAAGACTAAAAAATTTTTATATGTTCTTAAAGAAAATTTTATTTTAATAATAAAAGAGTTAAGACACATTTTTGACAAAAACGGCAAAATTCTAAAATTTGTTTAATTTTTAAATTTAAAATGTATATTTTTGGATCTGTAAATGATATTTATCTGAAATTCAAAAAAGGCGGACCAAGGTATGGTAAATTTTGTATCACTAAATTTTTAAATGCATATAACTCGGATATTATAAAAGATAAGTAGTTTTGGGTGAAAAACAAAAAAAAGCACGAGTTTAAAAAATTTACATGTCGTAGGTACCCTACTTTGAGCCGCCACAGCTCCGTCCCTAGGGCATCTGCAGGGTTAATTCAAAACTTAAACTCGAATACTCCTTGGCTACGTTCACGCCACCCTATTTTGAGCCGCCACAGCTCCGTCCCTAGGGCATCTGCAGGGTTAATCTTCAAAACTTAAACTCGAATACTCCTTGGCTACGCTCACGCCGTTTTGAAATGCCAGATTTATTTCCAAAAAAATTCCATTCTGCCCCACTGTGAACTGGTAGACGGAAGGCATTGACCCCAGTCTGTGTCGACTTTTTATTTTTTCATAAATATTCTATAAATAACTCTACTTAAAAACAACTTATTTCCAACCAAATAATATTGACTTACTTTTGGAACATTTCAAACAAAAATAAGTACTTTTTCTAGTAGAATTGTAAGCACATTACTCGATGAGTTCTGGTAATTTTTCTAGTGAATTTGTAAGCAAATATTTTGCTGGGTAGGTTAGATTTTTACATATATTTCTTTGAAATGTGTTTTTTAATATATTTATTAAGAACTAGCTAATACCCGGTGTGCTTCGCTACCCTAACCAAAATAAATATATAATAACAAAAAAATTATTTATATAATTACTAAATTATAAAATTTTTCTTAAAGGTTTATTATAATTTCTTTTGATAACATATATTCCATTTAAATTCTAAAATAGTAGATTTATGATTTATTTCTTACTTGCTAAAATTTAATATATATTTTTATTCTTATACTTATGCCTTGGGATATACAATATTTTTTGGTTTACCCACTTGGGCGGGTTTTTTAGATAAAGATAATCTACATTTGTTGTTTAAACATAGTTTAATACCACGATCGGCAACTCCTATACACAGTGTTTTTTAGCCGTTACTAAATTTACACAGATTATTCACACTACTATTTTCTTTAATACTGTTTGATTTTTGCTCATTCTCGTCCAAGTTTTTTAAACGTTTCCCAGTTTTAAATTAAGACCTATGTTTAACAATCTGCCAATTCCTCTAACAATCACCCATGCCCCTTCATGAACAGTTTGTCGTAAACAATCTGGAATCTTTCCAGCACTATTCTTTTGTAACCTACAGAAGTAATGATTTTAACATAGGTCATTCATCTTTTTTATTTGATTACAAATTTATTACTTCTGAAGTCAATTTTGCAATTATTGCTATAAGAACTATAACAGAATTCCATACCGACCGAAGTGGAATTATGTCCGTTTTTTAAATGAAGTAAAAACCACTTTTAATTTTTAAATTCGGATGAATAAAACCATTTTTAATTTTTAAATTCGGATGTTTTAAATATTTTTTTATTTTAATAAATATTTTTATTAATTTAATAAAATTGTAGATAGGAACAATATTTTGAAACAGTTATATATTATCTTTATAAGAAATACATAAATATGTTTTATTTTGCTGCCTTTAGTATAAAAAGTCCATCCTTCAGGTTTATGTTGTATAAAATCTCCCATATAACACTTGACAAAGATAATAATTTTAATCGAATTTAATATTAGATATTCTATGAAGTTGTATTACTATAGGCCTTTAAGCTGCTAAACCAAATGGGCAGCCATTTACTCGAATGGTTTTGAGTTTTTCAGGTTAACTACATGGAGCTCCCTTCCCTTTAAAGCTATTACATTCGCCGTTTCGTTGCCGACTACTCCCGAGTGGCCTGGTACCCATATTATGTAAACCTTACCTCTGGAAGATTATTTAGTTAAAGCTTTCTTACAATCCAATACGGTCTTAGTTTTAATTATATCACCTGATATCGCCCTAATTGCCTTCTGGCTGTCGATAAATATATCCATCATTAAAATCCCTAAAAACTAACATTTATATAGAATTATTATATTATATATTATATTATTATATAATGTTTTCCCAGGTCAAACACCAACATTCTTTTGTATTACACAACATAATACATCATTATTACATTCACAATTTAGCAAAAACAATAAAATCTTATTTTCAAAATATTATAAAAATCGTATTAAAAACAACAAAAAAAATACCCTACACCACTAAGGTAGTGTAGGGTATAAAAAGAATCAAGAAAATCGGTCAAGTAATAGAGCCGGAAAATGTTCGTTTTGGCTTTGCGTATTAATATATATGATGATATGTTAACGTTAACTATATCTAATGAATATAATGAAAATTTACGTTCGACAAGAATTCTGCACTTTTATAAAGAAGAATTGTGAATAAAAGTTTGTCTAATTTACTTTGTGTAACCAACCCTGGCGCGATGCGAGGGCTTAAGTGCGTAGAGGTTTAGACTTTACCTACACCGGTAGGTCCACCCATGTCAGAAAGGACTAAACTGTTGGTTATAAGTGTCACGTTCATCTGCCCAAGGTGGCCGTCGGTTCGTAATCACAAATCCATCAGCATCTGTACTCATATTGAGCGGCTAATGGTCTGCGTCAGTCTCCTGTGTAGCTTAACAATCTCCGGAGACCCAACTGCTGTGGCTTTAGTATCAGGCTGCAGTCCGTTGAAAGTTATTGAAACCTCGACTAGTAGAGTGAAGCGTCAGGTTCCGCTAGTCGGCCAGCTACTAGTGCGCTAAAAACTAAACGGATCAAGCCAGTAGGCGATCGAAAACAGAGCCTGGTACAAAGTGGTTCTTCGAAACCAGGTACTTCAAGGCTCCCAGGTCCTTACAGGACTGTAACATCCCCTGCTTCAGGTGACGGTTTTCTGTGTGTCGACAATAGTGCAAGATGAGTACTCGAAGACAGATTCCATGCCCCACGAAACATCTCCCTCGGCCTCATGTTCTATACCTCCAAGGCAC
>NC_060950.1:45749249-45750841 GCF_022045245.1 Lucilia cuprina | reverse complement strand
TTACAAAAAATAAAAATTTTATAAAAGTAAAAATTGTAAAAATATACTCATGGTGTAGGGTATTATATGGTCGGCCATGCCCGACTATACTTTCCTACTTGTTTTCTTTGGGGCTAATTTGCATTCTTTAGTTTTGCAAAACACATGAATATTATAAAAATAAAAAAAGGCCCCAAAAAAAACATAAAAATTTGGGGTGATTTTTCATTATTATTAATCAATATTTTATAAAAGTTCAGAACATTATAACTGTAATTTTTTTAAAACTGCCGTAATATTTTTGAATAATAATATTTTAGGGCATAATTAGATTCATTGATAAATGTGATTTTGTAGTGAGTGGTTCTTAATTGCAATCTTTAAGTAATAAATTGACATTGACATTTACATTTATATATATATTCAAAAAAAGTTTGTTAATTTTGATCATTCTTGAAATATTTTTTGTAAAATCGCGCGATTTTACAAAAAATATTTCAAGAATGATCAAAATTAACAAACTTTTTTTGAAAATACACTAAATATTTAATTTAATAATATATGTTTTAAAATCGCGCGATTTTACAAAAATATTTCAAGAAAGATTAAAAGTAACAAACATTTTTTTAAATACAACAAATATTATTAAATAATATGTAACGTTCTTTGTATTTAGGTTTCATTACTGCCAAGCTATACGTCGTAATATAAGCAGTCGAAATATGTTACTTCAATACATCAGAAGTTCGAAGCATGTATCTATAGCCTACCACAAAATAATGGCACTTCCACTTCTTCCACCTACCTCAATAAAGATGGCTTTTGCTGAGATTAAAAGAGGAATTTTAGTAATGGACAGCGAACATAATGTCAACAGCTTTTTAAAGTATTTCGAAAATCAGTGGATAAAAAAGGTTAGTTAAAAATAAAATGAAGTAATAAGATTAATATGTTAATAGATTATAATAATATATGTTTTAAAATCGCGCGATTTTACAAAAATATTTCAAGAAAGATTAAAATTAACAAACATTTTTTTAAATACAACAAATATTTTATGTAATAATATTTGTTGAATTTATATATAAAATAGCGAGAGTTTAAAACATATATTATTAAATTAAATATTTAGTGTATTTTTTAATTTAATAATATATGTTTTAAAATCGCGCGATTTTTCAAAAAATATTTCAAGAAAGATTAAAATTAACAAACATTTTTTTAAATACAACAAATATTTTATGTAATAATATTTGTTGAATTTATATATAAAATAGCGTGATTTTAAAACATATATTATTAAATTAAATATTTAGTGTATTTTCAAAAAAAGTTTGTTAATTTTGATCATTCTTGAAATATTTTTTGTAAAATCGCGCGATTTTACAAAAAATATTTCGAGAAAGATTAAAATTAACAAACATTTCTTTAAATACAACAAATATAATTAAATAATATGTAACGTTCTTTGTATTTAGGTTTCATTACTGCCAAGCTATACGTCATAATATAAGCAGTCGAAATATGTTACTTCAATACATCAGAAGTTCGAAGCATGTATCTATAGCCTACCACAAAATAATGGCACTTCCACTTCTTCCACCTACCTCAAT
>NC_060950.1:45699732-45749149 GCF_022045245.1 Lucilia cuprina | reverse complement strand
CTGGTGTAGGGTATCATATGGTCGGCTACGCCCGACTATACATTCATACTTGTTTTTAAGATGTAATTAATTTAGAATAGATAATAGAGTTTTAGTTAGAATAGATTAACGTTTAAGTTTTTCAAATTTGGTAGATGTGTTTATCAAATAATTTGATGACGATATAAAGTCGAGGATATGATGCTCCTAATTAAATGTTTGTTTTAAAACTAAAAGAAATCTTGAGTTTTGCGTACAGCTTTCAAGTTGATTATAAATATTAATATTTGTTGATTATTAAACCGTTCTGATGATTCCGTAAAATAGTTCTGGTGATTTGAACTAGTAGAACAATTTTGGAAATTCTCTGAGATTCTTCTCTAATAAAATCTGCCCAAAAATTGTTGTATTAAAACTATAATAAACTTACAATCTTACACATTGCCTGATTTTTCTCCAATATTATATTGCCCAGATCTTCTTTAACTGTCTCACACAAAAATTATTATGTAAAGCGGAAATTAAAATTAAATTAAAATTTTTATTTCGTCTTCAATTTTTTTTTTTAAATAAAATTTTTTTAAATATAAGTTTTTCAATACATAGACAATTTCTATATACAAAATTGGACGTGCGGATTTAGACGAATGTAGAGCATGTGGAGACAGTGAAACTCTGGAGCACTTTCTTTGCCACTATCAGGCATTCGTCGATGTTAGATTCAAGTATCTTGGAAGTGATGTTATTCCGGAAATAACATTCTTAACAAACACTGATTGAAACTGAGTTTCTAAACATGGAAAAATAATACATTCAGCGAACAATTTTTTTCATGAATTGGAGCGCACAACAGGCCCGATAGTGGCCTAGGTGTATTTCTTTGGATTTGATGTAGTATACATCCTCCTATCAACCTAACCTAATTATGGACAAAAACAAAGCCTGTTAAAACATAAGTAGGAAAGTTTAGTTGGTCATATAGTAATAAATGAATCAGTATATCGCTAATATACGTGTTTAGCACTGTGAGGATTTGAAGGGAAGACTCTTTTGTGTTATTCTAACCAATTAGGAAAAAGGCGGTTTAAGAAATATTAGTGTAAAGTGAAAACTGTAATTTGTATGGTTATATGTACATATGTTTCATAAAAATAGAAAAAAAATAAAACTGGTCAAATACAAATCATGTTTTCTGGTTTAATGGCTGCCCATTTGGTTTAGTATTTAATCTTTAAGCTCTTTGCTTAAAGGCAAGGAGTTCAATTTCATGAAATATCTATTATTAAATTCGATTAAAATACATTAAAATTATTATCTTTGTCGAGTGTTATATGGGAGATTTTATACAACATAAACCTGAAGGATGGACTTTTTATACTAAAGACAGCAACATAAAACGTATTTATTTCTTATAAAGATAATATATACCTGTTCCAAAATATCATTCCGATCTAAAATTTTATTAATTTAATAAATATTTTTTTAAATTAAAAAACACAATTATTTAAAACATCCGATTTTAAAAATTAATAGTGGTTTTATTCCAAAAAAAGTCTTTTTACTTCATGTAAAAAATGGACATAATTTCACTTTCGATCGGAATGGAATTCTGTTGTAGTTTTAATAGCAATAATTGCAAAATTTAATGACTTCAGAAGTAATGAATTTGGAATCAAATAAAAAAGATGAATAACCTATGTTAAAATCATTACTTCTGTAGGCTACAAAGGAACTGTGCTGGAAAGGTTCGAGATTGTTTACAACAAACTGTCCATGAAGGGGCATGGGTGATTGCTGGAGGAATTTGTCAGATTGTTAAACATAGGTCTTAATTTAAAACTGCTTGAATGAGAATGAGCAAAAATCAACAGTATTAAAGAAAATAGTTTACTAATTTTACTGTCAGGAATGAAAATATCATATTTTAAGTTTTGAGTAGATTTTAATGAACATTTTTGTAGAGAATAACAAATCGAAAGAAGTAATATTCGTCGTTCTTGCTTTTAAAAAGTTGAAATAAATTTGAAAACTTAGATTTTAAAATGGATCAAATTTTCTTAAAGAATACGTTGATCAAAGCAAGTTATACTCATTAATAACAGCAATTGAAATAATTTTTTCACAGACATTTAAACTACGAAAATTACATACATATGCTACAATGTATGTAATCTTTCCTTTAATGGTTCCGGTCGAATTTCGACCGCGGGGCAAACGCTAGTATATATTAATACGCAAAGCCAAAACGATTGGGAACATTTTCCGGCTCTATTACTTGACCGATTTTCTTGATTCTTTTTTGTTTAATACAGATTGGCGAGCCTCACTGCAGAATCGTCATATGATCAATATCGGTTCTGTATTTTCGGAAATATAAGCGTTTAAAGTTTCTACCAATACACAAACACACACACATATGCTTGAATTAAAAAATACAAAACTTATTAATATTTTATTTATAATAAAAATTTAGATATTGAAATATAACATTACCTTTTATTTGCAATAAAGTTTTCATGCATGTTTTTCAATTTATTAAAATTTTGTCGACATTTTAATTATTGTTTCCTCTTTTTGTTTTTCTCTTTTTCTTGTACAGGGTCGTATTTTTTAGTATTATTCAGGAAAAAAAACATAGTTGCATCACTAAATACTATTAGATTTTGAGTAGATTTTAACGAAATCTAGTTACGAAGTAGATTTTGTTTTGAATGGGAAATCTAGTTAAAATCGACTAAATTTCGCTCGAAATCTCATAAGTACTAGATTTTGTGTATATGAAAATGGGGTATTATACACAAAAATATTCATACATTTCTACTAAATCATTTTTGAGAGGTAGAAGTTGACAGGTAGGTTATTTATATGGTGGTTTATTTTTATTATTATTTGTAACATTTGGTTAAACTAGGTACTTTAGTATGTAAGCCCTTCTTGACCCTAATAAAAGATTTTAGACTCATTCATTAAAACGTACTACCTAAAAACCTATTTATTGTCACTAGAGTTCGCCCCGCGGCCGAAATTCGACCGGAACCATTAAAGGAAAGATTACATACATATCCTACAAAAACCATATTTTCGTAGTTGAAATGTCTGTCAAAAATTATTTCAATTGCTATTATCAATGAGTATAATTTGCTTTGATCTACGTATTCTTTAAGAAAATGTGACACATTTTAGTTTAAACCTGAAATAAGTATAAAATCTAAGTTTTTTTGAACTTTTTTAAAAGCAAAATATTACTTTTTTCGATTTATTAATTTTCATTAAAATCTACTCAAAACTTACAATATGATATTTTTATTCCTGACAGTAAAATTAATAAACTATTTTCTTTAATACTGTTTGAGTTCTTCATCTTTTGATTTTAGCTCATTCTCATCCAAGTTTTTTAAACGCCTACCAGTTTTAAATTAAGACCTATGTTTAACAATCTGACAAATTCCTCCAGGAATCACCTATGCAACTTCATGGACAGTTTGTTGTAAACAATCTCGAACCTTTCCAGCACTATTCCTTTGTAGCTTACAGAAGTAATGATTTTAACATAGGTTATTCATTACTTCTGAAGTCATTAAATTTTGCAATTATTGCTATAAGAACTATAACAGGATTCCATTCCGATCGAAAGCGAAATTATGTCCATTTTTTAAATGAAGTAAAAAGACTTTTTTTGGAATAAAACCACTATTAATTTTTTAAATCGGATGTTTTAAATAATTGTGTTTTTTAATTTAAAAAAATATTTATTAAATTAATAAAATTTTAGATCGGAATGATATTTTGGAACAGGTATATATTATCTTTATAAGAAATAAATACGTTTTATTTTACTGTCCTTAGTATAAAAAGTCCATCCTTCAGGTTTATGTTGTATAAAATCTCCCATATAACACTCGACAAAGATAATAATTTTAATGTATTTTAATCGAATTTAATAGTAGATATTTCATGAAGTTGAACTTCTATAGGCCTTTAAGCAAAAAGCTTAAAGATTAAATACTAAACCAAATGGGCAGCCATTAAACCAGAAAACATGATTTGTATTTGACCAGTTTCATCTTTTTTCTATTTTTATAAAACATATGTACATATAACCATACAAATTACAGTTTTCACTTTACACTAATATTTCTTAAACCGCCTTTTTCCTAATTGGTTAGAATAACACAAAAGAGTCTTCCCTTCAAATCATCACAGTGCTAAACATGTATATTAGCGATATGACATGACCAACTAAACTTTCCTACTTATGTTTTAACAGGCTTTGTTTTTGTCCATAATTAGGTTAGGTTGATAGGAGGATGTATACTACATCAAATCCAAAGAAATACACCTAGGCCACTATCGGGCATGTTGTGCGCTCCAATTCATAAAAAAATTGTTCGCTGAATGTATTATTTTTCCATGTTTAGAAACTCAGTTTCAATCAGTGTTTGTTAAGAATGTTATTTCCGGAATAACATCACTTCCAAGATACTTGAATCTAACATCGACGAATGCCTGACAGTGGCAAAGAAAGTGCTCCAGAGTTTCACTGTCCTCTCCACATGCTCTACATTCGTCTAAATCCGCACGTCCAATTTTGTATAGATGTGCACGTAATCCTGTGTGTCCATTCAGAATACGTACCTCATACTAACCTCAGACTTGCTCATTTTTAGGAGATTTCTCGTTTTGCTCTCATCAGGGTCACCCCATAGAATCTGTGTGGTTCTACCCACCGTTTCATTATTCCAAGAGGGCTTATGGGATTCCCTCATCCATATATTTAATTCAGCTTTTGTTGCGTCGAATGGTTTTGAGTTTTTCAGGTTAACTACATGGAGCTCCCTTCCCTTTAAAGCTATTACATTCGCCGTTTCGTTGCCGACTACTCCCGAGTGGCCTGGTACCCATGTTATGTAAACCTTACCTCTTGGAGATTATTCAGTTAAAGCTTTCTTACAATCCAATACGGTCTTAGATTTAATTCTATCACCTGATATCGCCCTAATTGCCTTCTGGCTGTCGATAAATATATCCATCATTAAAATCCCTAAAAACTAACATTTATGTAGAATTATAATATATATTATATTATATAATGTTTTCCCAGGTCAAACACCAACATTCTTTTGTATTACACATCATAATACATCATTATTACATTCACAATTTAGCAAAAACAATAAAATCTTATTTTCAAAATATTATAAAAATCGTATTAAAAACAACAAAAAAATACAAAGAAGTTACCTGTTTTCACACTCTCTCTTTTCTAAAATGAAAAAACTGCATTGTTGTCGTTTTGCATTTTTATTTGTTTTCTATTTTTTAATTCAAGCACATGTTTGTGTGATTGTGTATTGGTAGAAACTTTAAACGCTTAATACTGAACCAATTTTGATCATATATAGATTCTGTAGTGAGGCTCGCCAATCTGTATTAAACAAAAAAAGAATCAAGAAAATCGGTCAAGTAATAGAGCCGGAAAAGGTTCCCAATCGTTTTGGCTTTGCGTATTAATATATATGATGATATGTTAACGTTAACTATATCTAATGAATATAATGAAAATTTACGTTCGACAAGAATTCTGCACTTTTATAAATAAGAATTGTGAATAAAAGTTTGTCTAATTTACTTTGTGTCACCAACCCTGGCGCGATGCGAGGGCTTAAGTGCGTAGAGGTTTAGACTTTACCTACACCGGTAGGTCCACCCATGTTAGAGAGGACTAAACTGTTGGTTATAAGTGTCACGTTCATCTGCCCAAGGTGGCCGTCGGTTCGTAATCACAAATCCATCAGCATCTGTACTCATATTGAGCGGCTAATGGTCTGCGTCAGTCTCCTGTGGAGCTTAACAATCTCCGGAGACCCAACTGCTGCGACTTTAGTATCAGGCTGCAGTCCCTTGAAATTTATTGAAACCTCGACTAGTAGAGTGAAGCGTCAGGTTCCGCTAGTCGGCCAGCTACTAGTGCGCTAAAAACTAAACGGATCAAGCAAGTAGGCGATCGAAAACAGAGCCTGGTACAACGTGGTTCTTCGAAACCAGGTACTTCAAGGCTCCTAGGTCCTTACAGGACTGTAACATCCCCTGCATCAGGTGATGGTTTTCTGTGTGTCGACAATAGTGCAAGATGAGTACTCGAAGACAGATTCCATGCCCCACGAAACGTCGCCCTCGGCCTCATGTTCTATACCTCCAAGGCACAAAAACCCATTAAAGGGGCCTTCACCACCAGACGCTCCGCCCACAAAATCGTAAATTGACTTGGTGCTAGCTAGTTGATGAGCTCATGGAGAAATAGAAAAACTCTCTCCAATGGGCGTAAATCCTCATTAAGGAATACTGTGAGGACTATGCTTTCAAAAGTAAATGTCTGTTAGGTATGGAAATTGTATATGTATTGAAAAACTTATATTTAAAAAATTTTTATTTGAAAAAAAAATTGAAGACGAAAATAAAAATTTTAATTTAATTTTAATTTCCGCTTTACATAATAATTTTTGTGTGAGGCAGTTAAAGAAGATCTGGGCAATATAATATTGGAGAAAAATCAGGTAATGTGTAAGATTGTAAATTTAGTATAGTTTTAATACAAAAATTTTTGGGCAGATTTTATTAGAGAAGAATCTCAGAGAATTTCCAAAATTGTTCTACTAGTTCAAATCACCACTACTATTATACGGAATCATCAGAACGGTTTAATAATCAACAAATATTAATATTTATAATCAACTTGAAAGCTGTACGCAAAACTCAAGATTTCTTTTAGTTTTAAAACATATCAAACATTTAATTACGAGCATCATATCCTCGACATTATATCGTCATCAAATTATTTGATAAACACATCTACCAAATTTGAAAAACTTAAACGCTAATCTATTCTAACTTAAACTCTATTATCTATTCTAAATTAATTACATCTTAAAAACTATCTTTTTTTATTTTACTTATCTTTAATTTAATTTTTTTTTTAATTTTTAAACTTTTTAATTTTTTTCTTAATTAAATCTTAATTTCATCTAAATGTAACTTAATTTTATAGAAATGTAAAGAAAAAATTACACTTTTCCACACAATACATGAACATTTATACCTACACTTACACTCATACACTTATACACAAAAAAATTCATACATTTTACATAAATATCCCTGCAGTTCGACGGGACAGTCCCGAACTTACCACTTAACCTACCACTTGTGGTGGCCCTTAGCCACCTGACTACCCAGGTGACCCAGATTTTAACATGGGCTTGTCCTACGAGGAAGTCACTCTACACACCCTACAAAAAGACATTTAAGAGACGATTGCCTCCGCTCTCGCTTACAAAGGGGACACTAAAGTGACGACTGTCTTCATTCTCGTTTACAAAGAGTTTATTTGTGACGAAAGACCAAAAACAAACGAATTGGAGTCAGCCAGGTGGTAAGATATTAATGGAAATAAAATTTAAAAATTTCAAGTGTCTACTCTCTAGAATCCTATGTGGCAAAAATGTGACGATTGACCCGAAAGATATAAATTTCAGTCAACCAGATGGTGGCATATTAGTAGCAAGTAATAAATTTTTCTCCAAAAGATGGGTAAAATGACTACTTTCGGAAGTACAACAAAAAAAAACTACTTTTAAGAGTATAATCTCTATGTTACTTGAGGACAGTAAAGAGACGACTGTCTCCGCTCCCGCTTACAAAGAGGACACTAAAGTTACGACTGTCTTCATTCTCGATTACAAAGGGTGACGAATGACCCAAAACATACGAATTACGATCATCCAGGTGGTTAACTATTAGTGGAAATTACTGTCTTTTTCGTATGCATTAACTCTTTGTCGAACTGCTGGGATGTACTAAATAATTTTTGTGAGTGTATAATTGAATAATTTTATATAATTTACTGGAAATTTGGTATAACTCAAGCTCAAGACATCAGGCCTGAAGTCAACGAGGGATTTATATTGGTGAGTCATGCAAATAAATTAAGAAATTAAGAATTGTTTTATAAAATCATCTAATATATACACTCTAAGAAATATTATACATATTTAAAATTATAATTTTACACTATAACAATTAAGAGTGCTATATTCGGCTGTGCCGAATCTTATATACCCTTCACCATAGTGTATATTAAACATAATTGATCTTACAGTCTAGTTAATAAAAACATAAAAAAAAAATTGAGTCGATTTAAGCCGAATGTTTCGGCGGCGGCTCAAGCAACTAAATATAGTTCGGCGGATAAGCTCCGACTCGAAGTCGGTCGACTTCGACCTCTGATTCATTGCTGGTAAACATTGACGAGACGTAGATTTTGTTTTTGTTTATCGTAAAAAAATTGTTTTAAAAAGCACTTGGAAAAAATTTAGTTAGTTTTATATTTCAAACTTACATTATTCGCAAAAAATTATTGTACAATAACTCACGATCTACTCTCATATAATTGAAAACGTTTCAAATACTTTTTTCTATTCATTAAAAAATATATTTGCAAAACAAAAGGGAAAATTATTTTATTTTAACAAAAAATGCAAATCATATTTTTTTGCTGTGTATTTTTTGTATTTTTGGATTCCAAACATACAAAAAATACACAGCTGAATAAAACCAAATACATCTACACACACGTGTACATCTTTTTCTATGTACAGTGTTTTTGTTGCTTTTTTAACAATTTTTTGATGAAATTTTCAGAGGTTGTCTCGGATTTTTGCTCATATCTCCGTTATTTACCGACCGATTTTGCTGATTTTAAATAGCGATCTTCTCGAAAGCATGTCCAATAGAATTATTGAAGATTCGGATCTCGCCGATATCTGGGGTCCTCTAAAAACTGATTTCAACAGACAGACAGACGGACATGGCTTAATCGACTCCGCTATCTATAAGGATCAAGAATATATATACTTTATAGGGTCGGAAAATTATATTATAGAAATTACAAACGGAATGACAAACTTATATATACCCTTCTCACGAAGGTGAAGGGTATAAAAAGAAGAAGAGATAAGCCCATCATATCTCTATAAAATATTGCACTCAGTTTTATTGATTATTATTATTTTTATCAATTGAAATGTATGTACTTTTGCTACCTAAAATTAAATTTATTTGGGTCTGTCTGAGTTTGTCTTTAAAAAGTATACAGCCCCCAATTTCCATGAACAATGTCGGTTGTCAAAAACCTAAGTCGATTGAATGTAGTAGTAGAAAAACTTATGGTAGTATTAGTATACTCTCCATATTTGAAATAAGTTTCAAAAATGTTATTAATTTTATTTAATATTAAACATTAACTGTTCTTTAAAAGAGAAACTGATTTAACGTTTACATTCGATTTAGAGTTTTAAAATTTAAATATAGTTTGATTTACGACCTTTCTCGACTTAATTAATTAAATATGTGCGTTTAAGTGATTTTCAGAAGTAGACCTTATATGGAAGATATGACCAATAGTGAATCGTATATGGGAGCTATGACCAATAATGGACCGACCCGAAAAAATTTCGCAAGGTAATTCATATATGGACAAAACGTTTTTGTGCGGAATTTTATCAAGATAGCTTAGGTAACAAATGAAATATGTGCGTTAAAGTGATATTCGAAAGTGACCAATAATGGTAATCCGGAAAAAATTGGTGTTGAATTTTATCTCGATAACTTAATAATTCAATGAAATATATGCTTTTAAGTGAATTTCGGAAGTGGACCTTAAATTGGATCTATGGTACTATCCGGAAAAAAATTGTAGGCTGATTTATATATAGACAAAATGTTTTTGTGTCGAATTTAATCCAAATAGCATAATTAAAATTAAAAAAAGTTTTTTTTTTTTTCGATGTAGTCCGAAATTTTTACTTATAACTTTTTACGTCGTGAGCCGATTTTGCTGATTTTTAATACCAATCTGCTCAGGATAACAATAATTTTTTTCTTGAAATTTGGTTGATCTCCTTGGCTTAGTTTTAACGTGAGCGTGTTTTACACAGACAGACAGACGGGCATAGCTAAATCGACTCAGAATTTCACAAGGACCAAGAATAAATGTATATACTTTGTTGGGTCTTAGATGAATATTTCTTGGTGTAATTACGTCAAGTGAACCAACTTTTGAAATCGATGTCTTCTATTGGTTAGTAATTCAGACACAATTTTTCAACAAGATCGCTCGTGAACTTTCTCAGTTAGAGGCGGTCGAAATTTGACATTTTGGCCATGCAGGTGTTTTTTCTCATCCATGTAACTTATTACCTATTGTTCTTAGCAAAATGTGTCTCAAATAGTTTAGATACACAGAGAAAACAGATTCGTTGTGATAACCGAATTTGTTTCCAATCGAATTCAGTCGGTTCTCACAACTATACCTTTATTCGATTGTAATTATTGTAAAATTGCTATTTATGCTATCTTTCGAAAAAAAATTTAAAAAATTTAATAAAATATTTATGATTTTTTTTAATCAAAAAAATTTTTGATTTTTTTTTTCAAAATGAGCCTTTTTTATTTTTTTAAGAAAGCTTAAGTCCCCAAACTCAAAAAACAATTTTGAGTGAAATATTGAAAAACACTTTTTTAAAAACATTGTTTTATGAAAAACTTTAGAGCAAAACATATTATACACTAAATTGTAGGGAATTCGACTAGCTACAACATTTAGTACAACAATCTTTGTCAGAAGTCCAAAATTCGGTCCGAAACTCAAAAAACAATTTAGAGTGAAATGTTAAAGAACACTTTTTTTAAAAATTTGTTCTACGAGAAACTTTATACTTCAAAATATAGGGATTTAGACTAATACAACAACCTTTGTCAGAAGTCCAAAATTCGGCCCAAACTCAAAAAGCAATTGTAGGTGAAATATTGAAAATCACTTTTTTAAAAACTTTGTTTCTTGAAAAACTTTAGAGCAAAACATGTTATACATTAATATGTAGGGAATTGGACTAGCTACAACGTCCAATACAACAACTTTTGTCAGAAGTCCAAATTTCGGCCCCAAACGCATAAAACTATTTTGAGTGAAATATTGAAAAACGCTTTTTTAAAAACTTTGTTTTATGAACAACTTTAGAGCAAAACATGTTATACACCAAAATGTAAGGAATTCGAATAGCTATAACGTCCAATACAACACTCTTTCGGTCCAAAACTAAAAACAAACATTTTGAGCGAAATGTTAACTTTAGAGCAAAACATATTACACACCAAGATGTAGGGAATTTGACTAGCTACATCGTCCAATACATCAGCCAATCTCAGAAGTCCAAAATTCGGCCAGCAAACTCAAAAAAAAAAAAAAAATTTTTTGAGTGAAGTTTGAAAAACGCTTTTTTAAAAATTTTGTTTTATGAAAAACTTTAGAGCAAAACATTTTATACACCAATATGTAGGGAATTAGACTAGCTACAACGTCCAATTCAATAACCATCGTTAGAAGTCCAAAATTCGGCCACAAACTCTAAAAGCAATTGTAAGTGAAATATTGAAAAACACTATTTTAAAAACTTTGTGTTATGAAAAATTTTAGAGCAAAAGATATTATACACCAATATGTAGGGAATTGGACTAGCTACAACGGCCAATTCAACAACCTTCGTCAGAGGTCCAAAAATTCGGCCCCAAGCTCAAAAGCAAAAGTAAGTGAAATATTGAAAAACACTTTTTAAAAACTTTGTTCTACGAAAAACTTTAGAGCAAAACATTTTGCACAGGAAAATATAGGAAATTGGACTAGCTAACAACATCCAATACAATAATCTTTGTCAGAAGTCCAATATTCGGCCCAACTCAAAAAACAATTTTGAGTGAAATATTAAAAAAAACTTATTTATGAAAAACTTTAGAGCAAAACATATTATACACTAAATACAGAGAATTGACTAGCTACAACTAGCTATGCCGAATATTTTAATAATTTTTTTTTTGTTTTTGGTAAACAGCTGTTTGTTTGTAATTTCCAGAAATGGACGTTATAAATAATCTAAAGGAAACCTTGTATGGTCAGTAGGGTAAATTATGGACCGATCCTTCCTAAATTTGTTTGAGAGATTTTGGCTACCATAAAACTATTGTGTGTCATTCATATTTTTAGGCCAGTACTGAGCACTATAGTAATTTGCAGAGGGGGACCTTATATGGGGGAAGGGTCATTTATGGGCCGATGCAAGAAAAATGTTACGTGTGCCGCATTTCATCGCTTCACTCGTATTTTTAAGAAATCAGTGTAAAAGTCATTTTTAAAATGGGACCTTATATGGGGGGTAGAGTCATTTATGGGCCTATCCTAAGAAAAATTGGTAGAAAGTCATTTTCTGAAGGGGACCTTATATGGGGGTAGGGCCGATCCTAAAAAAATTGGTTGAGAGGTTTTGGTTCGTAAGAAACTTATTTATACCGAATTTAATCGCTATATTCGCATTTTTGGGCCAGTAATGAGTGTAAAAGTCATTTTTGAAGGGGACATTATATGGGGGGTACGATCAGTTATGGACTGATTCTCAAAAAATTTTGTAGAAAAATTTTGGCTCATATGAATCTTATTTATGTCGAATTTTATCGCTATACTCGTAATTCTAAAGCAGTTATGCCTTTTTAAGCTGTTTCCAGGAGGTCCACTAGTATTGGGTCTATTCCAAAAAGTGGAAGTCGAATGGGCCATTTGCAATACCAAACTAAATTTAGCAATAGGGAATATTTGTGCAAAATTTCAACTGTCTAGCTCTTCTCGTGTGGTCTCTACCGTGATTTCAACAGACAGACGGACCAATAGTTTAATGTGTTACAAACGGAATTACAAAATCAATAGACCCCCATCTTTTTTATGGTGGGTATAAAAACACACAAGGCATCCAAACATTAAAAAACTAAATACACAAGGCAATGAAACTAACCTACATCCAAATATACTAACAAAATCCACAAAGAAAAATCGAAATACATAACGCAATAAAACCAACAAACTCCTAAACAAACGAAACAAAACACACATCCCAATAAAAACCATTTTTTCCAATACAAATTATTGTTGTTGCTTATTTATCAAAGCATTAATAAAGTGTTTTTTTTATAAAATTTTTAGAAGTCGTCTCGGATTTTAGCTCATATATCCCTCATTAATGGACCGATTTATTGAAGATTTGGATCTCGCAGATGTCTGGAGTCTTCTAAAAACAAACAGACGGGCAAAGAAACAAGTAAGAAAGTATAGTATGGTATGGCCGACAATATGATAAAATTTTGTAAATATATTTATATTTACATAAGTCGTGCTGAATTTTATCGCGATATTCGTGTCTATAAGTTAATTTGGGACATTCAAGTAATTTTCTGAAGGGAACTTTGTATGGGAGCTAGGGTCAAATGGGGCCCGATCTTTATGAAATTTGGCAGGGTCATAAAGACTTCTATAAAACTTAGTTCTGCTGTATTTTATCGATATATCTGTATATTTAACATAATTATGAGCTCAGAAGCCCTTTTTGGGGCTTCAACCATTTTCAATAGGCTTCGTCAAATAAAATTATATTGAAAATTGCGACCTGTACCTTGCGCACAAAGTTTACATCTTAATCGTTTCTAAGCCGATTGGTATACTTGAAGGTGGGTCTATGACGAATATTTTTATGTTACAAACATCAGCACAAATCCAATATACCCTCCCCACTAAAGTAGTGTAGGGTATAAAAAGAAAAATCGAAATTGTTTAATACTACGTGTTAACTCTAAGTAATTTAATTAAGCGTATATCATATAAAATCTTAAATTCAATTATAAAACTAATAATAATCAAAGAATATATATAACTAAAACAAGTTAGAGTGCTATATTCGGCTGTACCGATTTTTAAATTCCCCTCCACTAGCAAACTTCTAAGTAAAACCCATTTTACTATTACTAAGATAACTCGACAAAAGTTTCGTTTCCGTAATGAGGGTACTAACATTTATTCATGTGTGGATCTAATTTTGATTAGGTCCAAAAAATTTGTATTAAGTTTCGGTTGTGGACCTCGTACGGTTGCCATGTGTTATTATAGAAAAGATCATGCAGATGCCAAAAATAGAAGAACGATTTGTATTTACAAACATATTCCTATCGACTATTTTTCGACATCAGAATTTATAATGAACTAAATGTGTTTGAGTGATTTTTGACTGTAAATCAGAAGTATGATCAATATTAGCTCAGTTTGAAAACATTTTAGTAGAATGATCTATCAATACACAGAATATACTCATGTCAAATTTTATCGAAATATTATCATTTAATAGTGACTCATTCATTTCAAATATTATCATGAAAAATTTGATAGCATAGGTAACAAATGAAATATGTGCGTTAAAGTGATTCTCGGAAGTGACCAATAATGGACCGATCCGGAAAAAATTGGTGTTGAATTTTATCTGGATAACTTAATAATTCAATGAAATATATGTTTTTAAGTGAATTTCGGAAGTGGACCTTAAATTGGATATATGGTACTATCCGGAAAAAAATTGTAGGCTGATTTATATATAGACAAAATGTTTTTGTGTCGAATTTAATCCAAATAGCATAATTAAAATTAAAAAAAAGTTTTTTTTTCGATGTAGTCCAAAATTTTTACTTATAACTTTTTACGTCGTGAGCCGATTTTGCTGATTTTTAATACCAATCTGCTCAGAATAACAATAATTTTTTTCTTGAAATTTGGTTGATCTCCTTGGCTTAGTTTTAACGTGAGAGTGTTTTACACAGACAGACAGACATACGGGCATAGCTAAATCGACTCAGAATTTCACAAGGACCAAGAATAAATGTATATACTTTGTTGGGTCTTTTGAAATCGATGTCTTCCTATCGCGATGAAATTTGCACCATAGTTAGTTCTATTGGTTAGTAATTCAGACACAATTTTTCAACAAGATCACTCGTGAACTTTCTAAGTTAGAGGCGGTCAAAATTTGACATTTTGGCCATGCAGGTGTTTTTTCTCATCCATGTAACTTATTACCTATTGTTCTTAGCAAAATGTGTCCCAAATAGTTTAGATAGCTATTTATGTAATCTTTCGAAAAAAAAAAAAATTTAATAAAATATTTATGATTTTTTTTAATCAAAAAAATTTTTGACTATTTTTTCAAAATGACCTATAAGGTCGCTTAGTGGGATGCGAGTGGGATATCTATAAAAATAAATGTTTTGTAACTCAAGACAAATGTTTTTAAATTGATTTTTTTCATATTTATGCGTAAGTGTTTCTAAAACCTTAAAAATAAAAACCACAACAACTGACCGATAATAGCCACTGGAGGGGTGCAATATGACGCCGACCGCTACTAATTTTCCACCCCCAAAATTTGTCTGAGTTTTGCATCTTGCAGCTTTTTTAGTCAATCCTAGAGGTAGTTTTCAGCGCACGTGATTTTCATTGTTAAAATATTAGGTGCCCCAGAAACAAATTTTTGGAATCAAGTGGAAATATTTTATGGTCCTTCTCCGAAGTACCAGTTTATTTATTATTTTATGACATTTGACTTTAAGAAGTGGGCGGAGAGGTAGAAGTTGACAGGTAGGTTATTTATATGGTGGTTTATTTTTATTATTATTTGTAACATTTGGATAAACTAGGTACTTTAGTATGTAAGCCCTTCTTGACCCTAATAAAAGATTTTAGACTCATTCATTAAAACGTACTACCTAAAAACCTATTTATTGTCACTAGAGTTCGCACCGCGGCCGAAATTCGACCGGAACCATTAAAGGAAAGATTACATACATACATATGCTACAAAAACCATATTTTCGTAGTTGAAATGTCGGTCAAAAATTATTTCAATTGCTATTATCAATGAGTATAATTTGCTTTGATCTACGTATTTTTTTAAGAAAATGTGACACATTTTAGTTTAAACCTGAAAGAAGTATAAAATCTAAGTTTTGAAATTTTTTGAACTTTTTTAAAAGCAAAATATTACTTTTTTCGATTTATTAATTTTCATTAAAATCTATTCAAAACTTACAATATGATATTTTTATTCCTGACAGTAAAATTAATAAACTATTTTCTTTAATACTGTTTGAGTTCTTCATCTTTTGATTTAAGCTTATTCTCATCCAAGTTTTTTAAACGCCTACCAGTTTTAAATTAAGACCTATGTTTAACAATCTGACAAATTCCTCCAGCAATCACCCATGCCCCTTCATGGACAGTTTGTTGTAAACAATCTCGAACCTTTCCAGCACAGTTCCTTTGTAGCCTACAGAAGTAATGATTTTAACATAGGTTATTCATCTTTTTTATTTGATTCCAAATTCATTACTTCTGAAGTCATTAAATTTTGCAATTATTGCTATTAAAACTACAACAGAATTCCATTCCGATCGAAAGTGAAATTATGTCCATTTTTTACATGAAGTAAAAAGACTTTTTTTGGAATAAAACCACTATTAATTTTTAAAATCGGATGTTTTAAATAATTGTGTTTTTTAATTTAAAAAAATATTTATTAAATTAATAAAATTTTAGATCGGAATGATATTTTGGAACAGGTATATATTATCTTTATAAGAAATAAATACGTTTTATGTTGCTGTCTTTAGTATAAAAAGTCCATCCTTCAGGTTTATGTTGTATAAAATCTCCCATATAACACTCGACAAAGATAATAATTTTAATGTATTTTAATCGAATTTAATAATAGATATTTCATGAAATTGAACTCCTTGCCTTTAAGCAAAGAGCTTAAAGATTAAATACTAAACCAAATGGGCAGCCATTAAACCAGAAAACATGATTTGTATTTGACCAGTTTTATTTTTTTTCTATTTTTATGAAACATATGTACATATAACCATACAAATTACAGTTTTCACTTTACACTAATATTTCTTAAACCGCCTTTTTCCTAATTGGTTAGAATAACACAAAAGAGTCTTCCCTTCAAATCCTCACAGTGCTAAACACGTATATTAGCGATATACTGATTCATTTATTACTATATGACCAACTAAACTTTCCTACTTATGTTTTAACAGGCTTTGTTTTTGTCCATAATTAGGTTAGGTTGATAGGAGGATGTATACTACATCAAATCCAAAGAAATACACCTAGGCCACTATCGGGCCTGTTGTGCGCTCCAATTCATGAAAAAAATTGTTCGCTGAATGTATTATTTTTCCATGTTTAGAAACTCAGTTTCAATCAGTGTTTGTTAAGAATGTTATTTCCGGAATAACATCACTTCCAAGATACTTGAATCTAACATCGACGAATGCCTGATAGTGGCAAAGAAAGTGCTCCAGAGTTTCACTGTCTCCACATGCTCTACATTCGTCTAAATCCGCACGTCCAATTTTGTATATAGAAATTGTCTATGTATTGAAAAACTTATATTAAAAAAATTTTATTTTAAAAAAAAAATTGAAGACGAAATAAAAATTTTAATTTAATTTTAATTTCCGCTTTACATAATAATTTTTGTGTGAGACAGTTAAAGAAGATCTGGGCAATATAATATTGGAGAAAAATCAGGCAATGTGTAAGATTGTAAGTTTATTATAGTTTTAATACAACAATTTTTGGGCAGATTTTATTAGAGAAGAATCTCAGAGAATTTCCAAAATTGTTCTACTAGTTCAAATCACCAGAACTATTTTACGGAATCATCAGAACGGTTTAATAATCAACAAATATTAATATTTATAATCAACTTGAAAGCTGTACGCAAAACTCAAGATTTCTTTTAGTTTTAAAACAAACATTTAATTAGGAGCATCATATCCTCGACTTTATATCGTCATCAAATTATTTGATAAACACATCTACCAAATTTGAAAAACTTAAACGTTAATCTATTCTAACTAAAACTCTATTATCTATTCTAAATTAATTACATCTTAAAAACAAGTATGAATGTATAGTCGGGCGTAGCCGACCATATGATACCCTACACCAGTCTGTATGTATGTTAAAAATGGGGATTATTTAAAAAAATAAAGCATTTGGTTTGTTTTTTTAACTTTATTTCGGAATATTTTTACTTATTTTTTTTTTGCAAAAAAAAAAATTTAAGAGGGCTCAAAGGGGAGTAGGGCAAAATATGGCCCTATCCTTAAAAATGTTGGTAGGGGGAGTTAAGACTTCTTCAATATTATTTATGTAGAATTTAGTGTTATTAGTGTTTGTAAGTGAATTTTGACCTTTAAGTCATTTTCTGAAGGGGAGTTTGTATGGGGGATAGGGTCAAATGAAGCCCGATCATTACAAAAATCTGTAATGTCATTTAAAGTTCTATAAAACTAAGTTTTGTCGACTTTTGTTAACATAATAGATCATTTAATTAATTATAAGCCAAAAGGACCTATTTGGAGGGTACGGTTGTATGGGGGCTAGTCGAAATAATGGACCGATTTTAACCATTTTCAATAGGCCAAAAGAAGCGTGTGTGCCAAATTTCATCCAATTATCTTGAAAATTGCGACCTGTACCTTGCGCACAAGGTTTACATGGACAGCCAGCCAGACGGACGGACATAGCTTAAGCCGATTGGTATACTTTAAGGTGGGTATTGGACGAATATTTTTGTATGTTACAAACATCAGCACAAACCCAATATACCCTCCCCACTAAAGTGGTGTAGGGTATAACTATCTTAATCTAATATAACTTACTTAAAATCTAATTCATTTATCTTAAATCTAATCCTTATAACTAAATTTTATTTAACTTATCTTTAATTTAATTTTTTTTTTAATTTTTAAACTTTTTAATTTTTTTTCTTAATTAAATATAAATTTCATCTAAATGTAACTGAATTTTATAGAAATGTAAAGAAAAAATTTACACTTTTCCACACAATACATTAACATTTAGACCTACACTTACACTCATACACTTATACACAAAAAAATTCATACATTTTACATAAATATCCCTGCAGTTCGACGGGACAGTCCCGAACTTACCACTTAATCTACCACTTGTGGTGGCCCCTAGCCACCTGACTTCCCAGGTGACCCAGATTTTAACATGGGCTTGTCCTACGAGGAAGTCAATCGTCACTCTACACCCTACAAAAAGAGATTTAAGAGACATTTAAGAGACGGACACTAAAGTAACCACTGTCTTCATTCTCGTTTACAAAGAGTTTATTTGTGACGAAAGACCAAAAACATACGAATTGTAGTCAGCCAGGTGGTAAGATATTAATGGAAATAAAATTTAAAAATTTCAAGTGTCTACTCTCTAGAATCCTATGTGGCAAAAATGTGACGATTGACCCGAAAGATATAAATTTCAGTCAACCAGATGGTGGCATATTAGTAGCAAGTAATAAATTTTTCTCCAAAAGATGGGTAAAATGACTACTTTCGGAAGTACAACAAAAAAAAAACTACTTTTAAGAGTATAATCTCTATGTTACTTGAGGACAGCTTACAAAGATGACACTAAAGTGACGACTGTCTTCATTCTCGATTACAAAGGGTGACGAATGACCCAAAACATATGAATTACGATCATCCAGGTGGTTAACTATTAGTGGAAATTACTGTATTTTTCGTATGCATTAACTCTTTGTCGAACTGCTGGGATGTACTAAATCATTTTTGTAAGTGTATAATTGAATAATTTTTTATAATTTACTGGAAATTTGGTAGAACTCAAGCTCAAGACATCAGGCCTGAAGTCAACGAGGGATTTATATTGGTGAGTCATGCAAATAAATTAAGAAATTAAGAATTGTTTTATAAAATCATCTAATATATACACTCTAAGAAATATTATACATATTTAAAATTATAATTTTACACTATAAAAAGAAGAAGAGATAAGCCCATCATATCTCTATAAAATATTGCACTCAGTTTTATTGATTATTATTATTTTTATCCATTGAAATGTATGTACTTTTGCTACCTAAAATTAAATTTATTTGGGTCTGTCCGAGTTTGTCTTTAAAAAGTATACAACCCCCCCAATTTCCATGAACAATGTCGGTTGCCAAAAACCTAAGTCGATTGAATGTAGTAGTAGAAAAACTTATGGTAGTATTAGTACACTCCCCATATTTGAAATAAGTTTCAAAAATGTTATTAATTTTATTTAATATTAAACATTAACTGTTTTTTAAAAGAGAAACTGATTTAACGTTTAAATTCGATTTAGAGTTTTAAAATTTAAAAATAGTTTGATTTACGACCTTTCTCGACTTAATTAATTAAATGTGTGCGTTTAAGTGATTTTCAGAAGTAGACCTTATATGGAAGATATGACCAATAGCGAATCGTATATGGGAGCTATGACCAATAATGGACCGACCCGAAAAAATTTCGCAAGGTAATTCATATATGGACAAAACGTTTTTGTGCGGAATTTTATCAAGATAGCTTACGGGTTAAATCTATATTTCTGGATAAGTTCGGTGCTGTTGCTGAAAGAATAACAGATACATAAGTGAATATGCTTTACGTGAACCCTTGTCGTGCTGGCCTTTTTCGACCACTGGGTAAGCTTGTGAGACGACTCACCACCACCATTGCTTAACTACCGAGATGCAAAAATATCACTTCAATTTTCAACCACGAATGTGTGATTCGGCAATAGGACCTGCAGACGTAATCAGTGGATACACTGTGGTTTGGTATGGACAGAGTAAACCCTTAATATACCCAGACATGGAAGGCAAATTCATTGGTATCACATTTATATGTAAGTGTAGGTATAAATGTTAATGTATTGTGTGGAAAAGTGTAAATTTTTTCTTTACATTTCTATAAAATTAAGTTACATTTAGATGAAATTAAGATTTAATTAAGATAAAAAATTAAAAAGTTTTAAAATTAAAAAAAAATTAAATTAAAGATAAGTTAAATAAAATTTAGTTATAAGGATTAGATTTAAGATGATTTAGATTTTAAGTAAATTATATTTGATTAAGATAGTTTTTAAGATGTAATTAATTTGGAATAGATAATAGAGTTTTAGTTAGAATAGATTAGCGTTTAAGTTTTTCAAATTTGGTAGATGTGTTTATCAAATAATTTGATGACGATATAATGTCGATGATATGATGCTCGTAATTAAATGTTTGATATGTTTTAAAACTAAAAGAAATCTCGAGTTTTGCGTACAGCTTTCAAGCTGATTATAAATATTAATATTTGTTGATTATTAAACCGTTCTGATGATTCCGTATAATAGTTCTGATGATTTGAACTAGTAGAACAATTTTGGAAATTCTTTGAGATTCTTCGCTAACAAAATCTGCCCAAAAATTTTTGTATTAAAACTATACTAAATTTACAATCTTACACATTACCTGATTTTTCTCCAATATTATATTGCCCAGATCTTCTTTAACTGTCTCACACAAAAATTATTATGTAAAGCGGAAATTAAAATTAAATTAAAATTTTTATTTTCGTCTTCAATTTTTTTTTTTTCAAATAAAATTTTTTTTAATATATAATAAGTTTTTCAATACATATACAATTTCTATAGAATTGCTGTTTTAAATTTTCAAAGTATTTAAAACCTAACAGACATTTATTTTTGAAAACATAGTCCTCACATATTCCTTAGTGAGGATTTACGCCCACTGGAGAGTTCTGGATCTCCTAAAAATGAGCAAGTCTGAGGTTAGTATGATGGTACGTATTCTGAGTGGACACACATGATTACGTGCACATCTATACAAAATTAGACGTGCGGATTAAGACGAATGTAGAGCATGTGGAGAGAACAGTGAAACTCTGGCGCACTTTCTTTGCCACTGTCAGACATTCGTCGATGTTAGATTCAAGTATCTTGGAAGTGATGTTATTCCGGAAATAACATTCTTAACAAACACTGATTAAAACTGAGTTTCTAAACATGGAAAAATAATACATTCAGCGAACAATTTTTTTTATGAATTGGAGCGCACAACAGGCCCGATAGTGGCCTAGGTGTATTTCTTTGGATTTGATGTAGTATACATCCTCCTATCAACCTAACCTAATTATGGACAAAAACAAAGCCTGTTAAAACATAAGTAGGAAATTTTAGTTGGTCATGTCGGTACATAATACATCGTAATAAATGAATCAGTATATCGCTAATATACATGTTTAGCACTGTGAGGATTTGAAGGGAAGACTATTTTATGTTATCCTAACCAATTAGGAAAAAGGCGGTTTAAGAAATATTAGTGTAAAGTGAAAACTGTAATTTGTATGGTTATATGTACATATGTTTTATAAAAATAGAAAAAAATGAAACTGGTCAAATACAAATCATGTTTTCTGGTTTAATGGCAGTTTAGTATTTAATCTTTAAGCTCTTTGCTTAAAGGCCTATAGAAGTTTAATTTCATGAAATATCTATTATTAAATTCGATTAAAATACATTAAAATTATTATCTTTGTCGAGTGTTATATGGGAGATTTTATACAACATTAACCTGAAGGATGGACTTTTTATACTAAAGACAGCAAAATAAAACGTATTTATTTCTTATAAAGATAATATATACCTGTTCCAAAATATCATT
Organism: Lucilia cuprina; assembly: GCF_022045245.1. Classification (NCBI taxonomy): domain Eukaryota; kingdom Metazoa; phylum Arthropoda; class Insecta; order Diptera; family Calliphoridae; genus Lucilia; species Lucilia cuprina. Next base: position 45,726,656 of record NC_060950.1, on the reverse strand, counting down.
CCGATCTAAAATTTTAAAGGTTTGTATTGCAAATTGTATTCAGGTTCAAGTGGCCACATATTTTATCGTAGTATTTTGGTATACTTTTCGTTGTTTTTTGGGCAAACGAAAGCCCTTTGCTATCGTCTATTTTTATTTATCGTTTATTATGAACGAATTCATTTTCTAAAAACCAAAAATGTATGGAAAAATAAAGCTCTTTCTTTGCTACTCACATGAAAATTTATTTTTAAGAATGAAAACAAATTTTCATGTTAGAAAAACAGTCTGTAAAACTCAATTTGGAATCAAATATTATACCCAAGTCATTAACTTCATGAACAAAAGCAAAAGGATAAGAGTCAATATTAAAAGATATTAATTTTGCACCATGAAGCCAATCGATTTGAATTAGATTGTAGATTAAAACATAAATGAAAATATGTATGTTTTACACTGAAAAATTTTATGTTTGTACATATTTGTGTTATTTATATTATTAGTATTATAAATGAATAACGGAAGAGATCTTTGTATTGTTGTATGTATCCGTTGATGAAAGTATTTATTGATGAACATTTTGATGTAAAAATGTGTTGATGTATGTACATATGATTGTATATAGTTTGATGTATTGATATATGTGTATAGTTTGTTTATGTATTAAATGTATCTAATAGGTACTAAAATGATTAACAGTCGATCGTTTAATCGTTACAATTTATGCGATTAATTGCTTGAACAAATAAAAATAAATAATTATACATATGTATGTCTAATAGATCTTTCTATAAAAAGTATTCATACATTAATTTGTAATGGCTTTTTAAAATATTCTCTGTGTATCATTTCATAAAGAGAGTCACTAAATTAAATTGTTTTTGTTTTATGTTTAGTTTGTTTTGTTGCTGAGAATATTTGTATTGAGTGTGTATAATTGAGAATAACACATTGCCCGCAAGGGCATGTTTGGCCGCCAATGATTTAAAGCATTATTTAAAATTTAGATTTTCAGAAAAATTTTCAAATCATCGGCATATAGCAAATATTTTGAATGTTTAAAAACAGAAGATTTATAAAAACATTAAAAAGTAATGGTCCTTAGATACTACCTTGCGGTATTGCGGAAGTTAGCTCATAAGGTACTGATTCAAATCTCTCAACGTTCACGATGTAAATTCCATTACTAATATATGACGAAATCCATGCATATAAATTCGAATGAATACCAATTCCTAACAATTTTCTTAGTAGTATACTATGAGATACTTTATCATAAGCTTTCATAAAATCTATATAAATTACTTCAACTTGAAATCCACATTCAATTGATGAAAAGCAGTAATCAGAAAATAGCATCAAATTTCAGATTGTAGATCAATATTCACGGAAGTCATGTTGTTCAGAAATTACAAATGATTTAGTAGCAAAATATATCCTTCTATAGACAACGTGTTCAAAAATAACTTCCGTTACAATATCGATATCTTCACAAAATTTTACAAATTAAAGTTTTATGTCAATACAATTCATATCAAGGAAATATTTTTCCATCGGTCCACAATTGGTCATAGCTCCCATACAAGGTCCCCTCCCGAAAATCACTTAAACGCTCAAAACTTATTACCTAATTAAGATATTTATGCAAAATTTGCTACAAATATTACTTTTATATACATAAATGTTACCGTAAAATTTTCTTCCGATCAGTTTGCTCCCGAAAATCACTTAAGTGCACATAACTCATTACCACTTCTATAGGCCTTTAAGCAAAGAGCTTAAAGATTAAATACTAAACCAAATGGGCAGCCATTAAACCAGAAAACATGATTTGTATTTGACCAGTTTCATTTTTTTTTCTATTTTTATGAAACATATGTACATATAACCATACAAATTACAGTTTTCACTTTACACTAACATTTCTTAAGCCGCCTTTTTCCTAATTGGTTAGAATAACACAAAAGAGTCTTCCCTTCAAATCCTCACAGTGCTAAACATGTATATTAGCGATATACTGATTCATTTCCTACTTATGTTTTAACAGGCTTTGTTTTTGTCCATAATTAGGTTAGGTTGATAGGAGGATGTATACTACATCAAATCCAAAGAAATACACCTAGGCCACTATCAGGCCTGTTGTGCGCTCCAATTCATAAAAAAAATTGTTTGCTGAATGTATTATTTTTTCATGTTTAGAAACTCAGTTTCAATCAGTGTTTGTTAAGAATGTTATTTCCGGAATAACATCACTTCCAAGATACTTGAATCTAACATCGACGAATGCCTGACAGTGGCAAAGAAAGTGCTCCAGAGTTTCACTGTCCTCTCCACATGCTCTACATTCGTCTAAATCCGCACGTCCAATTTTGTATATAGAAATTGTATATGTATTGAAAAACTTATATTTAAAAAATTTTTATTTGAAAATAAAATTGAAGACGAAAATAAAAATTTTAATTTAATTTTAATTTCCGCTTTACATAATAATTTTTGTGTGAGACAGTTAAAGAAGATCTGGGCAATATAATATTGGAGAAAAATCAGGTAATGTGTAAGATTGTAAATTTAGTATAGTTTTAATACAACAATTTTTGGGCAGATTTTATTAGAGAAGAATCTCAGAGAATTTCCAAAATTGTTCTACTAGTTCAAATCACCAGAACTATTACACGGAATCATCAGAACGGTTTAATAATCAACAAATATTAATATTTATAATCAACTTGAAAGCTGTACGCAAAACTCAAGATTTCTTTTAGTTTTAAAACATATCAAACATTTAATTACGAGCATCATATCCTCGACATTATATCGTCATCAAATTATTTGATAAACACATCTACCAAATATATTTTTACTTATTTTTTTGCAAAAAAAAGATTTTTTTAAGAGTGCTCAAAGGGGAGTAGGGCAAAATATGGCCCTATCCTTAAAAATGTAGGTAGGGGGAGTTAAGACTTCTTCAATATTATTTATGTAGAATTTAAAAGTGTTATTAGTGTTTGTAAGTGAATTTTGACCTTTAAGTCATTTTCTGAAGGGGAGTTTGTATGGGGGATAGGGTCAAATGAAGCCCGATCATTACAAAAATCTGTAATGTCATTTAAAGTTCTATAAAACTAAGTTTTGTCGACTTTTGTTAACATAATAGATCATTTAAATTAATTATAAGCCAAAAGGCCCTATTTGGGGGGTACGGTTGTATGGGGGCTAGTCGAAATAATGGACCGATTTTAACCATTTTCAATAGGCTTTGTCCTTGGGCCAAAAGAAGCGCGTGTGCCAAATTTCATCCAATTATCTTGAAAATTGCGACCTGTGCATAATCGACTCAGAAAATGATTCTAAGCCGATTGGTATACTTAAAGGTGGTGTAGGGTATAACTATCTTAATCTATTATAACTTACTTAAAATCTAATTCATTTATCTTGAATCTAATCCTTATAACTAAATTTTATTTAACTTATCTTTAATTTATTTTTTTTTTTAATTTTTAAACTTTTTAATTTTTTTCTTAATTAAATCTTAATTTCATCTAAATGTAACTTAATTTTATAGAAATGTAAAGAAAAAAATTACACATTTCCACACAATACATTAACATTTATACCTACACTTACACTCATACACTTATACACAAAAAATTCATACATTTTACATAAATATCCCTGCAGTTCGACGGGACAGTCCCGAACTTACCACTTAACCTACCACTTGTGGTGGCCCCTAGCCACCTGACTACCCAGGTGACCCAGATTTTAACATGGGCTTGTCCTACGAGGAAGTCAATCGTCACTCTACACCCTACAAAAAGAGATTTAAGAGACATTTAAGAGACGGACACTAAAGTAACCACTGTCTTCATTCTCGTTTACAAAGAGTTTATTTGTGACGAAAGACCAAAAACATACGAATTGTAGTCAGCCAGGTGGTAAGATATTAATGGAAATAAAATTTAAAAATTTCAAGTGTCTACACTCTAGAATCCTATGTGGCAAAAATGTGACGATTGACCCGAAAGATATAAATTTCAGTCAACCAGATGGTGGCATATTAGTAGCAAGTAATAAATTTTTCTCCAAAAGATGGGTAAAATGACTACTTTCGGAAGTACAAAAAAAAAAACTACTTTTAAGGGTATAATCTCTATGTTACTTGAGGACAGTAAAGAGACGACTGTCTCCGCTCCCGCTTACAAAGAGGACACTAAAGTGACGACTGTCTTTATTCTCGATTACAAAGGGTGACGAATGACCCAAAACATACGAATTACGATCATCCAGGTGGTTAACTATTAGTGGAAATTACTGTCTTTTTCGTATGCATTAACTCTTTGTCGAACTGCTGGGATGTACTAAATCATTTTTGTAAGTGTATAATTGAATAATTTTATATAATTTACTGGAAATTTGGTAGAACTCAAGCTCAAGACATCAGGCCTGAAGTCAACGAGGGATTTATATTGGTGAGTCATGCAAATAAATTAAGAAATTAAGAATTGTTTTATAAAATCATCTAATATATACACTCTAAGAAATATTATACTTATTTAAAATTATAATTTTACACTATAAAAAGAAGAAGAGATAAGCCCATCATATCTCTATAAAGTATTGCACTCAGTTTTATTGATTATTATTATTTTTATCAATTGAAATGTATGTACTTTTGCTACCTAAAATTAAATTTATTTGGGTCTGTCCGAGTTTGTCTTTAAAAAGTATACAACCCCCCCAATTTCCATGAACAATGTCGGTTGTTAAAAACCTAAGTCGATTGAATGTAGTAGTAGAAAAAGCTATGGTAGTATTAGTATACTCTCCATATTTGAAATAAGTTTCAAAAATGTTATTAATTTTATTTAATATTAAACACTAACTCTTCTTTAAAAGAGAAACTGATTTAACGTTTACATTCGATTTAGAGTTTTAAAATTTAATATAGTTTGATTGACGACCTTTCTCGACTTAATTAATTAAATATGTGCGTTTAAGTGATTTTCAGAAGTAGACCTTATATGGAAGATATGACCAACAGTGAATCGTATATGGGAGCTATGACCAATAATGGACCGACCCGGAAAAATTTCGCAAGGTAATTCATATATGGACAAAACGTTTTTGTGCGGAATTTTATCAAGATAGCTTAGGTAACAAATGAAATATGTGCGTTAAAGTGATATTCGAAAGTGACCAATAATGGACCGATCCGGAAAAAATTGGTGTTGAATTTTATCTCGATAACTTAATAATATGCTTTTAAGTGAATTTCGGAAGTGGACCTTAGGCTGATTCATATATAGACAAAATGTTTTTGTGTCGAATTTAATCCAAATAGCATAATTAAAATTAAAAAAAGTTTTTTTTTTCGTTGTAGTCCGAAATTTTTACTTATAACTTTTTACGTCGTGAGCCGATTTTGCTGATTTTTAATACCAATCTACTCAGGATAACAATAATTTTTTTCTTGAAATTTGGTTGATCTCCTTGGCTTAGTTTTAACGTGAGCGTGTTTTACACAGACAGACAGACGGGCATAGCTAAATCGACTCAGAATTTCACAAGGACCAAGAATAAATGTATATATTTTGTTGGGTCTTAGATGAATATTTCTTGGTGCAATACACGGAACGACAAACTTATGGGGCATTTCACGTCAAGTGAACCAGCTTTTGAAATCGATGTCTTCCGATCGCGATGATATTTGCACCATAGTTAGTTCTATTGGTTAGTAATTCAGACACAATTTTTCAACAAGATCGCTCGTGAACTTTCTAAGTTAGAGGCGGTCAAAATTTGACATTTTGGCCATGCAGGTGTTTTTTCTCATCCATGTAACTTATTACCTATTGCTCTTAGCAAAATGTGTTTAATAAAATATTTATGATTTTTTTAATCAAAAAAATTTTTGACTATTTTTTCAAAATGAGCCCTTTTTATTTTTTAAGAAAGCTTAAGTTTTTTCCTAAGCGACCTATATGGTCGCTTAGTGGGATGCGAGTGGGATATCTATCAAAATAAATGTTTTGTAACTCAAGACAATTGTTTTTAAATTGATTTTTTTTTCATATTTATGCGTAATTGTTTCTAAAATCTTAAAAATAAAAACCACAACAACTGACCGATAATAGCCACTGGAGGGGTGCAATATGAGGCCGACCGCTACTAATTTTCCACCCCCAAAATTTGTCTGAGTTTTGTATCTTGCGGCTTTTTTAGTCAATCCTAGAGGTAGTTTCATTGTTAAAATATCATTTATGATCCTTCTCCGAAGTACCAGTTTATTTATTATTTTATGACATTTGACTTTAAGAAGTGGGTGGAGAGGTAGTTGACAGGTAGGTTATTTATATGGTGGTTTATTTTTATTATTATTTGTAACATTTGGTTAAACTAGGTACTTTAGTATGTAAGACCTTCTTGACCCTAATAAAAGATTTTAGACTCATTCATTAAAACGTACTACCTAAAAACCTATTTATTGTCACTAGAGTTCGCCCCGCGGCCGAAATTCGAGTATAATTTGCTTTGATCTACGTATTCTTTAAGAAAATGTGGCACATTTTAGTTTAAACCTGAAAGAAGTATAAAATCTAAGTTTTGAAATTTTTTGAACTTTTTTAAAGCAAAATATTACTTTTTTCGATTTATTAATGTTCATTAAAATCTATTCAAAACTTACAATATGATATTTTTATTTCTGACAGTAAAATTAATAAACTATTTTCTTTAATACTGTTTGAGTTCTTCATCTTTTGATTTTAGCTTATTCTCATCCAAGTTAAAACTGGTAGGCGTTTAAACTACCAGTAATGAGCCTTGCGTTGAAGTTATTCCAGATGAAGACAAAGGTAATTCCGAGAATGAAGACACAACTGTTGATGATGATGGTTATTCTAACTTTAAAAATTCAACGAATGAGTGTCGAAACCAATACCATAAGGATGCAGTAGAAGTTCTTGAACAAATAAATGAGAAATACAAAACGTCACAGAGTGAAGCTGAGAGAATTCAACTTCTAACGCTTGCTCCAAGATCACGGAGTTCTGCAAAAACAATGACTTCATAAGTCTTAATAATACATTAATTTAAAAATTTTATGGTTATTGTTATTACGTTAAAAAACAAACTCCAGCTGTGTATATTTTGTGGCCACGTTTTAGATCTATGTTGTCGAAAAGCAAGAATTGCTGAGCATGGGATTCTCACACTCCCAAACAAAAAGAAGGGAAAAACTTTGGAGTGCGATACTAAATCTCTAATAACTCAGTTTTATCAGCGAGATGATATGAGTCGCCTGATGCCAGGAATGAAAGACTGGATGTCTGTACGAATCGATGGCAAGAAAGTTCAAATGCAGAAGAGAATGGTTCTCTGTAACCTGAATGAATTATTCGCAACATTTCAATCTGAATACGAGAAGGCAACTATATTCACAGTAGTTATTTACTACATGAAAGAAGAAAACATTAAAAACGGTGCAAAAATAAAATCAAAAACATAATTTCCGATGAAAGGCACAAATATTTTTTAAGTTACATAAACATCATTTATGTCATTATAAAAGGCCTCAGCTTCTGTTTCTAAATCTCGGTTAAGATTCAACTAAATCACTGATTTTTATGTGCTCAAAGATATGAAACTCAGGGTTTTTAACTGTATCTCAAGATTTTGAAGGTGTTTGGGAAATTTCAAAAACATATTTTTTATGTTATGTTACTAACAATTATTTAAACTTATAAATAAACATTATCTGTTATGTTGCTATATGTTACATAACAATTGTATGTTATGTTTATATAAATAACCATTATATGTTTTGTTGTTCTATGTCTGTTGCTACAACAACAAACCAACAATAAAATGAATTGGAATAATTCTTATTTGGTTTTTAACATTATATGTATAAGTATTTCACTTTGTATAGAATAATGTAGATATGTTTTGTGAATCAATTGCTTTTAGAACATGGTTACCACAACCATGTTTTTTCTGAGTGCAGGTATTTATTTTTGTCGCATAGTGTTATTATTTTTAAAATCATTTTATAAACTAAATTTTTAAAATTAATTTTCTATAAAAAAAAAACAATAAACAACACAAAGAGATCGATATAGGGTATAAAAAATAATACTTTAAATACAGTATGCAATTTAAATAATTAGCTTTTAATGATTTTTTTGTTTGTTTTTGAACCTCTACAGATGGTTAAAAGGTGCGTCGTATGGACTCATGGATAAGATATTTACACGTTTCAGACCAATTTGAGAATTTTGGCATCGATTTGTTAGAGCATATTTTTGCATATTTTACCCATAAGAGCATAATTTTGCATGATTTGACTTTTTAGCATATTTAAGGCATATTTTCGAGTTTTTAGAGCATATTTTACTCTTTTAGTGCATATTTTGATGTTTTCCGCTTTTTTTCGTTTCAAAACTTTATTAAAAAAAAAATAAAATTCTATTTTTTTTATTTTTTTTTTAATTTTTTTAGCCTATTTTACAATTTTGAAAAAAAAATTTCGTTATGTTATAGTTTTTTATTCAATAAAGCATTATATTTTAAATCGGACATAAAACCGATTACTTTTGATTTCATGAGACCAATCCATTTTTATAGTTTAAAAAACTAATTATTGGAATTTATGGCAACACCGATTAAAATGTCAGTTTAAAAGCTATGAATGCAATTGGAAGAAATGTGTTAAACTTTGTCGTTTGAAATATGTTTTTTGGGACCAAATGGTTTCATGTTATTTATTGGTTATGTGAACGTAAAACGGAATTTTATTATACTAGTTCTTGAAACTATGAAATGAAACATTTATAAAAAAATGTTGTAGGATATAGAATATGATATTAAACATTTATTATTTCATCACAATTTCAGTCTTTTGAGCTTTTCAATGTTAAAAAATAATAAAAAATTTTATTTTTGGAGCAAATATTTTTAAATTTTAAGAGCATATTTTGAGTTTTTTACTAATTTTTAAAATTAATTTTCTATAAAAAAAATAACAATAAACAACACAAAGAGATCGATATAGGGTATAAATAAATAATACTATTAAATACATAATGCATTTAAATAATTAGCTTTTAATGATTTTTTATTTGTTTTTGAACCTCTACAGATGGTTAAAAGGTGCGTCGTATGGACTCATGGATAAGATATTTACACGTATCAGACCAATTTGAGAATTTTGGCATCGATATTGTTAGAGCAATATTTTTGCATATTTTACCCATAAGAGCATATTTTGCATGATTTTGACTTTTAGCATATTTAAGGCATATTTTCGAGTTTTTAGAGCATATTTTTACTCTTTTTAGTTGCATATTTGATGTTTTTTCGCTTTTTCGTTTCAAAACATTATTAAAAAAAAAAAAAATAAATTCTATTTTTTTTTTTATTTTTTTTTTAATTTTTTTAGCCTATTTTACAATTTTGAAAAAAAAATATCGTTATGTTATAGTTTTTTTATTCAATAAAGCATTTATTTTAAATCGGACATAAAACCGATTACTTTTGATTTCATGAGACCAATCCATTTTTATAGTTTAAAAAAACTAATTATTGGAATTTATGGCAACACCGATTAAAAATGTCAGTTTAAAAAGCTATGAATGCAATTGGAAGAAATGTGTTAAACTTTGTCGTTTGAAAATATGTTTTTTGGGGACCAAATGGTTTCATGTTATTTATTGGTTATGTGAACGTAAAACGGAATTTTATTATACTAGTTCTTGAAACTATGAAATGAAACATTTATAAAAAAATGTTGTAGGATATAGAATATGATATTAAACATTTATTATTTCATCACAATTTCAGTCTTTTGAGCTTTTCAATGTTAAAAAATAATAAAAAATTTTATTTTTGGAGCATATATTTTAAATTTTAAGAGCATATTTTGAGTTTTTTACGGCATATTTAAACCGCTTAAAACACTTTTTTTAGAGCATGTTTTCGGTTTCCCTGCTAATAAGTAAAGTTAGAAAGTTATCGTACAGACAATTTGGTTTTCGTTATTACAAGTCAACTTTAGTTAAAAGTATCCGATAAGCTAACGGGAAGTTAATATTACCTTTAACTTTTAAGGTAAGCTTTAATATTTTTTTAATATTAATAAAAAATAAATTCAATGTAGTTTTTTCGTATGAAAAATATTATTAACGGCTAAAAGTAAAGTATGCTACGGTTTTTATTTATAAAAAATAAATTCATTGTAATTAAAACCTTTCACCTTCATGAGAAGGGTATATAAATAAGTTTGTCATTCCGTTTGTAATTTCAATAATATAATTTTCCCACCCTATAAAAGTAATATATATATATATATAATATATTATATATAAATATATATATTAATATATATATATTATAATAAAAATATATATATATATATTATATATATCATATATATATATATTATAATATATATATATATATAAAATATATATATAGTAATATAATATATATATATATATATATATATATATATATATAATATATATATATATATATATATATATATATATATATATATATATATATAATATATTATAATAAATATAAATATATATATATATATATATATATATATATATATATATATATAATATATTTAATATATATATATATGCCGTAAAAAACTCAAAATATGCTCTTAAAATTTAAAATATCCAAAAATAAAATTTTTTATTATTTTTTAACATTGAAAAGCTCAAAAGACTGAAATTGTGATGAAATAATAAATGTTTAATATCATATTCTATATCCTACAACATTTTTTTATAAATGTTTCATTTCATAGTTTCAAGAACTAGTATAATAAAATTCCGTTTTACGTTCACATAACCAATAAATAACATGAAACCATTTGGTCCCCAAAAAACATATTTCAAACGACAAAGTTTAACACATTTCTTCCAATTGCATTCATAGCTTTTAAACTGACATTTTAATCGGTGTTGCCATAAATTCCAATAATTAGTTTTTTAAACTATAAAAATGGATTGGTCTCATGAAATCAAAAGTAATCGGTTTTATGTCCGATTTAAAATATAATGCTTTATTGAATAAAAAACTATAACATAACGAAATTTTTTTTTTCAAAATTGTAAAATAGGCTAAAAAAATTAAAAAAAAATAAATAAATAAAGTTTTGAAACGAAAAAAGCGAAAACATCAAAATATGCACTAAAAGAGTAAAATATGCTCTAAAAACTCGAAAATATGCCTTAAATATGCTAAAAAGTCAAATCATGCAAAATTATGCTCTTATGGGTAAAATATGCAAAAATATGCTCTAACAAATCGATGCCAAAATTCTCAAATTGGTCTGAAACGTGTAAATATCTTATCCATGAGTCCATACGACGCACCTTTTAACCATCTGTAGAGGTTCAAAAACAAACAAAAAAATCATTAAAAGCTAATTATTTAAATTGCATACTGTATTTAAAGTATTATTTTTTATACCCTATATCGATCTCTTTGTGTTGTTTATTGTTTTTTTTTTATAGAAAATTAATTTTAAAAATTTAGTTTATAAAATGATTTTAAAAATAATAACACTATGCGACAAAAATAAATACCTGCACTCAGAAAAAACATGGTTGTGGTAACCATGTTCTAAAAGCAATTGATTCACAAAACATATCTACATTATTCTATACAAAGTGAAATACTTATACATATAATGTTAAAAACCAAATAAGAATTATTCCAATTCATTTTTATGTTGGTTTGTTGTTGTAGCAACAGACATAGAACAACAAAACATATAATGGTTATTTATATAAACATAACATACAATTGTTATGTAACATATAGCAACATAACAGATAATGTTTATTTATAAGTTTAAATAATTGTTAGTAACATAACATAAAAAATATGTTTTTGAAATTTCCCAAACACCTTCAAAATCTTGAGATACAGTTAAAAACCCTGAGTTTCATATCTTTGAGCACATAAAAATCAGTGATTTAGTTGAATCTTAACCGAGATTTAGAAAACAGAAGCTGAGGCCTTTTATAATGACATAAATGATGTTTATGTAACTTAAAAAATATTGTGCCTTTCATCGGAAATTATGTTTTTGATTTTATTTTTGCACCGTTTTTAATGTTTTCTTCTTTCATGTAGTAAATAACTACTGTGAATATAGTTGCCTTCTCGTATTCAGATTGAAATGTTGCGAATAATTCATTCAGGTTACAGAGAACCATTCTCTTCTGCATTTGAACTTTCTTGCCATCGATTCGTACAGACATCCAGTCTTTCATTCCTGGCATCAGGCGACTCATATCATCTCGCTGATAAAACTGAGTTATTAGAGATTTAGTATCGCACTCCAAAGTTTTTCCCTTCTTTTTGTTTGGGAGTGTGAGAATCCCATGCTCAGCAATTCTTGCTTTTCGACAACATAGATCTAAAACGTTGGCCACAAAATATACACAGCTGGAGTTTTGTTTTTTAACGTAATAACAATAACCATAAAATTTTTAAATTAATGTATTATTAAGACTTATGAAGTCATTGTTTTTGCAGAACTCCGTGATCTTGGAGCAAGCGTTAGAAGTTGAATTCTCTCAGCTTCACTCTGTGACGTTTTGTATTTCTCATTTATTTGTTCAAGAACTTCTACTGCATCCTTATGGTATTGGTTTCGACACTCATTCGTTGAATTTTTAAAGTTAGAATAACCATCATCATCAACAGTTGTGTCTTCATTCTCAGCTAAAATCAAAAGATGAAGAACTCAAACAGTATTAAAGAAAATAGTTTATTAATTTTACTGTCAGGAATAAAAATATCATATTGTAAGTTTTGAATAGATTTTAATAAACATTAATAAATCGAAAAAAGCAATATTTTGCTTTTAAAAAATTTCAAAACTTAGATTTTATACTTCTTTCAGGTTTAAACTAAAATGTGTCACATTTGCTTAAAGAATACGTAGATCAAAGCAAATTATACTCATTGATAATAGCAATTGAAATAATTTTTGACAGACATTTCAAATACGAAAATATGGTTTTTGTAGGATATGTATGTATGTAATGGTTCCGGTCGAATTTCGGCCGCGGGGCGAACTCTAGTGACAATAAATAGGTTTTTAGGTAGTACGTTTTAATGAATGAGTCTAAAATCTTTTATTAGGGTCAAGAAGGGCTTACATACTAAAGTACCTAGTTTAACCAAATGTTACAAATAATAATAAAAATAAACCACCATATAAATAACCTACCTGTCAACTTCAACCTCTCCACCCACTTCTTAAAGTCAAATGTCATAAAATAATAAATAAACTGGTACTTCGGACAAGGATCATAAATGATATTTTAACAATGAAAATCACGTGCGCTAAAAACTACCTCTAGGATTGACTAAAAAAGCCGCAAGACACAAAACTCAGACAAATTTTGGGGGTGGAAAATTAGTAGCGGTTGGCCTCATATTGCACCCCTCCAGTGGCTATTATCGGTCAGTTGTTGTGGTTTTTATTTTTAAGGTTTTAGAAACACTTACGCATAAATATGAAAAAATCAATTTAAAAACATTTGTCTTGAGTTACAAAACATTTATTTTGATAGATATCCCACTCGCATCCCACTAAGCGACCATATAGGTCGCTTAGGAAAAGACTTAAGCTTTCTAAAAAAAAAATAAAATTGAAAAAAAAAGTCAAAAATTTTTTTGATTAAAAAAAATCATAAATATTTTATTAAATTTTTTTAATTTTTTTTCGAAAGATTGCATAAATAGCTATCTAAACTATTTGGGTCACATTTTGCTAAGAACAATAGGTAATAAGTTACATGGATGAGAAAAAACACCTGCATGGCCAAAATGTCAAATTTTGACCGCCTCTAACTTAGAAAGTTCACGAGCGATCTTGTTGAAAAATTGTGTCTGAATAACTAACCAATAGAAGACATCGATTTCAAAAATTGGTTCACTTGACGTAAAATGCCCCATAAGTTTGTCGTTCCGTGTATTACACCAAGAAATATTCATCTAAGACCCAACAAAGTATATACATTTATTCTTGGTCCTTGTGAAATTCTGAGTCGATTTAGCTATGCCCCTCTGTCTGTCTGTGTAAAACACGCTCACGTTAAAACTAAGCCAAGGAGATCAACCAAATTTCAAGAAAAAAATTATTGTTATTGAGCAAAATCGGCTCACGACGTAAAAAGTTATAAGTTAAAATTTCGGACTACATCGAAAAAAAAAACTTTTTTTAATTTTAATTATGCTATTTGGATTAAATTCGACACAAAAACATTTTGTCTATATATAAATCAGCCTACAATTTTTTTCCGGATAGTACCATAGATCCAATTTAAGGTCCACTTCCGAAATTCACTTAAAAGCATATATTTCATTGAATTATTACGTTATCGAGATAAAATTCAACACCAATTTTTCCGGATCGGTCCATTATTGGTCACTTTCGAATATCACTTTAACGCACATTTTTCATTTGTTACCTAAGCTATCTTGATAAAATTCCGCACAAAAACGTTTTGTCCATATATGAATTACCTTGCGAAATTTTTTCGGGTCGGTCCATTATTGGTCATAGCTCCCATATACGATTCACTATTGGTCATATCTTCCATATAAGGTCTACTTCTGAAAATCACTTAAACGCACACATTTAATTAATTAAGTCGAGAAAGGTCGTAAAGCAAACTATTTTTAAATTTTAAAACTCTAAATCGAATGTAAACGTTAAATCAGTTTCTCTTTTAAAGAACAGTTAATGTTTAATATTAAATAAAATTAATAACATTTTTGAAACTTATTGCAAATATGGGGAGTATACTAATACTACCATAAGTTTTTCTACTACTACATTCAATCGACTTAGGTTTTTGACAACCGACATTGTTCATGGAAATTGGGGGGTTGTATACTCGGACAGACCCAAATAAATTTAATTTTAGGTAGCAAAATACATACATTTCAATTGATAAAAATAATAATAATCAATAAAACTGAGTGCAATATTTTATAGAGATATGATGAGCTTATATCTTCTTCTTTTTATAGTGTAAAATTATAATTTTAAATATGTATAATATTTCTTAGAGTGTATATATGATTTTATAAAACAATTCTTAATTTCTTAATTTATTTGCATGACTCACCAATATAAATCCCTCGTTGACTTCAGGCCTGATGTCTTGAGCTTGAGTTCTACCAAATTATTTTCTTTAATACTGTTTGAGTTATTCATCTTTTGATTTTTGCTCATTCTCATCCAAGTTTTTTTTAAACGCCTACCAGTTTTAAATTAAGACCTATGTTAAAATCGGATGTTTTAAATAATTGTGTTTTTTTAATTAAAAAAAATTATTAAAAATTAATAAATTTTAGATCGGAATGATATTTTGGAACAGGTAAATATTATCTTTATAAGAAATAAATACGTTTTATTTTGCTGTCTTTAGTATAAAAAGTCCATCCTTCAGGTTTATGTTCTATAAAATCTCCCATACAAAACTCGACAAAGATAATAATTTTAATGTATTTTGATCGAATTTAATAGAAGATATTTCATGAAGTTGTAATACTATAGGCCTTCAAGCAAAGAGCTTTAAGATTAAATACTAAACCAAATGGGCAGCCATTAAACCAGAAAACATGATTTGTATTTGACCAGTTTCATCTTTTTTCTATTTTTATAAAACATATGTACATATAACCATACAAATTACAGTTTTCACTTTACACTAATATTTCTTAAACCGCCTTTTTCCTAATTGGTTAGAATAACACAAAAGAGTCTTCCCTTCCAATCCTCACAGTGCTAAACATGTATATTAGCGATATACTGATTCATTTATTACGATGAATTATGTACCGACATGACCAACTAAACTTTCCTACTTATGTTTTAACAGGCTTCCAAAGAAATACACCTAGGCCACTATCGGGCCTGTTGTGCGCTCCAATTCATAAAAAAATTGTTCGCTGAATGTATTATTTTTCCATGTTTAGAAACTCAGTTTCAATTAGTGTTTGTTAAGAATGTTATTTCCGGAATAACATCAATTCCAAGATACTTGAATCTAACATCGACGAATGCCTGACAGTGGCAAAGAAAGTGCTCCAGAGTTTCACTGTCCTCTCCACATGCTCTACATTCGTCTAAATCCGCACGTCCAATTTTGTATATAGAAATTGTATATGTATTGAAAAACTTATATTATAAAAATTTTTATTTGAAAAAAAAAAATTGAAGACGAAAATAAAAATTTTAATTTAATTTTAATTTCCGCTTTACATAATAATTTTTGTGTGAGACAGTTAAAGAAGATCTGGGCAATATAATATTGGAGAAAAATCGGGTAATGTGTAAGATTGTAAATTTAGTATAGTTTTAATACAAAAATTTTTGGGCAGATTTTATTAGAGAAGAATCTCAGAGAATTTCCAAAATTGTTCTACTATTTCAAATCACCAGAACTATTATACGGAATCATCAGAAGGGTTTAATAATCAACAAATATTAATATTTATAATCAACTTGAAAGCTGTACGCAAAACTCAAGATTTCTTTTAGTTTTAAAACATATCAAACATTTAATTACGAGCATCATATCCTCGACATTATATCGTCATCAAATTATTTGATAAACACATCTACCAAATTTGAAAAACTTAAACGCTAATCTATTCTAACTAAAACTCTATTATCTATTCTAAATCAATTACATCTTAAAAACAAGTATGAATGTATAGTCGAGCGTAGCCGACCATATGATACCCTACACCAGTCAGTTTGTATGTTAAAAATGGGGATTATTTAAAAAATAAAGCATTTGGTTTGATTTTTTAACTTTATTTCGGAATATTTTTACTTATTTTTTTGCAAAAAAAGATTTTTTTTAAGAGGGCTCAAAGGGGAGTAGGGCAAAATATGGCCCTATCCTTAAAAATGTTGGTAGGGGGAGTTAAGACTTCTTCAATATTATTTATGTGGAATTTAAAAGTGTATTAGTGTTTGTAAGTGAATTTTGACCTTTAAGTCATTTTCTGAAGGGGAGTTTGTATGGAGGATAGGGTCAAATGAAGCCCGATCATTACAAAAATCTGTAATGTCATTTAAAGTTCTATAAAACTAAGTTTTGTGGACTTTTGTTAACATAATAGATCATTTAAATTAATTATAAGCTAAAAGGCCCTATTTGGGGGATACGGTTGTATGGGGGCTAGTCGAAATAATGGACCGATTTTAACCATTTTCAATAGGCCAAAAGAAGCGTGCGTGCCAAATTTCATCCAATTATCTTGAAAATTGCGACCTGTACCTTGCGCACAAGGTTTACATGGACAGCCAGTTAGCCAGCCAGACGGACATAGCTTAATCGACTCTGAAAATGATTCTAAGCCGATTGGTATACTTTAAGGTGGGTATTGGACGAATATTTTTGTATGTTACAAACATCAGCACAAACCCAATATACCCTCCCCACTAAAGTGGTGTAGGGTATAACTATCTTAATCTAATATAACTTACTTAAAATCCAATTCATTTATCTTAAATCTAATCCTTATAACTAAATTTTATTTAACTTATCTTTAATTTAATTTTTTTTACTCTTTAAACTTTTTAATTTTTTTTCTTAATTAAATCTTAATTTCATCTAAATGTAACTTAATTTTATAGAAATGTAAAGAAAAAATTTACACTTTTCCACACAATACATTAACTAGACTGTAAGATCAATTATGTTTAAAATACACTATGGTGAAGGGTATATAAGATTCGGCACAGCCGAATATAGCACTCTTACTTGTTTTAACTTTATTTCGGAATATTTTTACTTATTTTTTGCAAAAAAAAGATTTTTTTTAAGAGGGCTCAAAGGGGAGTAGGGCAAAATATGGCCCTATCCTTAAAAATGTTGGTAGGGGGAGTTAAGACTTCTTCAATATTATTTATGTAGAATTTAAAAGTGTTATTAGTGTTTGTAAGTAAATTTTGACTTTTAAGTCATTTTTAAGGTGGGTATTGGACGAATATTTTTGTATGTTACAAACATCAGCACAAACCCAATATACCCTCCCCACTAAAGTGGTGTAGGGTATAACTATTTTAATCTAATATAACTTACTTAAAATCTAATTCATTTATCTTAAATCTAATCCTTATAACTAAATTTTATTTAACTTATCTTTAATTTAATTTTTTTTTAATTTTTTTTCTTAATTAAATATTAATTTCATCTAAATGTAACTTAATTTTATAGAAATTTAAAGAAAAAATTTACACTTTTCCACACAATACATTAACATTTAGACCTACACTTACACTCATACACTTATACACAAAAAAATTCATACATTTTACATAAATATCCCTGCAGTTCGACGGGAATGTCCCGAACTTACCACTTAACCTACCACTTGTGGTGGCCCCTAGCCACCTGACTTCCCAGGTGACCCAGATTTTAACATGGGCTTGTCCTACGAGGAAGTCAATCGTCACTCTACACCCTACAAAAAGACATTTAAGAGACATTTAAGAGACGGACACTAAAGTAACCACTGTCTTCATTCTCGTTTACAAAGAGTTTATTTGTGACGAAAGACCAAAAACATACGAATTGGAGTCAGCCAGACGATTGACCCGAAAGATATAAATTTCAGTCAACCAGATGGTGGCATATTAGTAGCAAGTAATAAATTTTTCTCCAAAAGATGGGTAAAATGACTACTTTCGGAAGTACAACAAAAAAAAAAACTACTTTTAAGGGTATAATCTCTATGTTACTTGAGGACAGTAAAGAGACGACTGTCTCCGCTCCCGCTTACAAAGAGGACACTAAAGTGACGACTGTCTTTATTCTCGATTACAAAGGGTGACGAATGACCCAAAACATACGAATTACGATCCAGGTGGTTAACTATTAGTGGAAATTACTGTCTTTTTCGTATGCATTAACTCTTTGTCGAACTGCTGGGATGTACTAAATCATTTTTGTAAGTGTATAATTGAATAATTTTATATAATTTACTGGAAATTTGGTAGAACTCAAGCTCAAGACATCAGGCCTGAAGTCAACGAGGGATTTATATTGGTGAGTCATGCAAATAAATTAAGAAATTAAGAATTGTTTTATAAAATCATCTAATATATAAACTCTAAGAAATATTATACGTATTTAAAATTATAATTTTACACTATAAAAAGAAGAAGAGATAAGCCCATCATATCTCTATAAAATATTGCACTCAGTTTTATTGATTATTATTATTTTTATCAATTGAAATGTATGTACTTTTGCTACCTAAAATTAAATTTATTTGGGTCTGTCCGAGTTTGTCTTTAAAAAGTATACAACCCCCCCCAATTTCCATGAACAATGTCGGTTGTCAAAACCTATGTCGATTGAATGTAGTAGTAGAAAAAATTTCGCAAGGTAATTCATATATGGACAAAACGTTTTTGTGCGGAATTTTATCAAGATAGCTTAGGTAACAAATGAAATATGTGCGTTAAAGTGATATTCGAAAGTGACCAATAATGGACCGATCCGGAAAAAATTGGTGTTGAATTTTATCTCGATAACTTAATAATTCAATGAAATATATGCTTTTAATTGAATTTCGGAAGTGGACCTTAAATTGGATCTATGGTACTATCCGGAAAAAAATTGTAGGCTGATTTATATATAGACAAAATGTTTTTGTGTCGAATTTAATCCAAATAGCATAATTAAAATTAAAAAAAGTTTTTTTTTTTCGATGTAGTCCGAAATTTTTACTTATAACTTTTTACGTCGTGAGCCGATTTTGCTGATTTTTAATATCAATCTGCTCAGGATAACAATAATTTTTTTCTTGAAATTTGGTTGATCTCCTTGGCTTAGTTTTAACGTGAGCGTGTTTTACACAGACAGACAGACGGGCATAGCTAAATCGACTCAGAATTTCACAAGGACCAAGAATAAATGTATATACTTTGTTGGGTCTTAGATGAATATTTCTTGGTGTAATACACGGAACGACCAAATTTTGAAATCGATTTCTTCCGATCGCGATGAAATTTGCACCATAGTTAGTTCTATTGGTTATTAATTCAGACACAATTTTTCAACAAGATCGCTCGTGAACTTTCTAAGTTAGAGGCGGTCAAAATTTGACATTTTGGCCATGCAGGTGTTTTTTCTCATCCATGTAACTTATTACCTATTGTTCTTAGCAAAATGTGTCCCAAATAGTTTAGATAGCTATTTATGCAATCTTTCGAAAAAAAAAAAATTAAAAAAATTTAATAAAATATTTATGATTTTTTTTAATCAAAAAAATTTTTGACTTTTTTCAAAATGAGCCCTTTTTATTTTTTTAAGAAAGCTTAAGTCTTTTCCTAAGCGACCTATATGGTCGCTTAGTGGGATGCGAGTGGGATATCTATCAAAATAAATGTTTTGTAACTCAAGACAAATGTTTTTAAATTGATTTTTTTCATATTTATGCGTAAGTGTTTCTAAAACATTAAAAATAAAAACCACAACAACTGTCCGATAATAGCCACTGGAGGGGTGCAATATGAGGCCAACCGCTACTAATTTTCCACCCCCAAAATTTGTCTGAGTTTTGTATCTAGAGGTAGTTTTCAGCGCACGTGATTTTCATTGTTAAACTATCATTTATGATCCTTCTCCGAAGTACCAGTTTATTTATTATTTTATGACATTTGACTTTAAGAAGTGGGTGGAGAGGTAGAAGTTGACAGGTAGGTTATTTATATGGTGGTTTATTTTTATTATTATTTGTAACATTTGGTTAAACTAGGTACTTTAGTATGTAAGCCCTTCTTGACCCTAATAAAAGATTTTAGACTCATTCATTAAAACGTACTACCTAAAAACCTAATTATTGTCACTAGAGTTCGCCCCGCGGCCGAAATTCGAGTATAATTTGCTTTGATCTACGTATTCTTTAAGAAAATGTGGCACATTTTAGTTTAAACCTGAAAGAAGTATAAAATCTAAGTTTTGAAATTTTTTGAACTTTTTTAAAGCAAAATATTACTTTTTTCGACTTATTAATGTTCATTAAAATCTATTCAAAACTTACAATATGATATTTTTATTCCTGACAGTAAAATTAATAAACTATTTTCTTTAATACTGTTTGAGTTCTTCATCTTTTGATTTTAGCTGTCGAATCTACTACACCTCTATAGGGTAATTGTGTCACCTGGCAATTTTCTTCATCAGATATTTCGTAACGATCATTTCCCAATTGCTTCTGAACGATGTATGGGCCGCGGTACTTCGGTATTAATTTCTTATTGACTCCTGGGGTTGTATTAACATTCTTTAAAACAACTATATCTCCAGGTTTGAACGATTTTGGCTGTTTGTGATGAACATGGAAATACTTTAAGTTACTCTCCTGAGACTTTTTTATGTTTTCTGATGCATCCTCCCTCATTACCTTTAGATACCTATTACTATCCTCGTATCTGTCCTGTAAGTATTCTGTCAGTTCGTCTACTATCTCTCCTCGTTGTTCGACTCCAAATAGTAAGATAGCCGGCGATTGTTTCGTAGCACTGTGCAGCGAATTGTTGATGGCAAACTCAACTTACAGCCTTCTTTCATTTTTTTATGTGGGTCAGAATAGTAAATACATTTAAGGCAATTTCTTATGAATTTATTTAATGTGTCCTTCATATTAGGGAACCAATAATATTTGCTTATCCTGTCCATACATTTCCCAATACCAACATGACTATACTTCTCATGTACTAACCTCATTATGTTTTCTTCTAATTCCTCCGGCACGTATAATTGTCTTTGTCCTGATTACCTATTCTAAACACTAAACTATTGTCCAACAAAAACTCCACTTTTTCACCATGCTCAAGTGCTATCTTAATGTCCTGTATCTTCGGATCCCTAGATTGCATAATCTGAATATTTACGTCGACTTCATTCTCATCGATAACCCCGATAACTGGTTCTCGGCTGAGTGCATCGACGTGAGTCATCAATTCTCCTCTTCCAAGGGAGTTACAGTCGGTTACAATGGTGAAATGGATTCCTTCTAAGTATATACGAAACCTTCTTAGCGCATATATTATGGCCATGGTTTCTAATTCAAAACTATGGTACCTAGATTCTGCAGGAGATGTGCACTTAGAGTAGTAAGCTATAGGGTGAAATTTACCACCTCCTAGTTTCTGTCAGTCCAGTTAAAATTTCCATTTTTCTTCAACATATTCAAAGGCCTTGATATTCTCGAAAAGTCCTGTACAAATCTTCGGAAATAGGAAAACAGTCCTAAACAACGCTCTACACCTTCACAGTCAGTAGGCAT
Source organism: Lucilia cuprina (assembly GCF_022045245.1). Lineage (NCBI taxonomy): Eukaryota > Metazoa > Arthropoda > Insecta > Diptera > Calliphoridae > Lucilia > Lucilia cuprina. The sequence goes on along the minus strand of NC_060950.1, from coordinate 45,704,315 downwards.
AGGATACTCTTTTATGGACTTGATGTGATCCTCATAAGGCCTAATGCCCATCTCACACGATAACCTAAATAACCTATTTCGCGATATGCAAATTTACACTTACTCATATTAAGCCTCAAACCTACTCCACTTAAAACACCTAACACGTCCGACAATAATCCTACATGTTCCTCCAAAGTTTCAGTGGCGATGATTATATCATTTAAGTAAACTACAATCTTACCTGATTCTATAAAATCTCTTAAAACTTTATTAATAAACCATTGGAATACAGCACCAGCATTTTTTAGCCCAAAAGGCATATAACAATATTCGTATTGACCCAAAGGGGTGACGAAAGCCGTATATATTATTGAATCTTCATGCATCGGTACCTAATGAAAACTGTTTTCTAAATCAAGGGTCGAACATTTTTTTTATTACCTAAATAGTCCAGGCAATCCTCGATTATAGGTAAGGGATAATTATCCTTTAGTGTAATCTTGTTCAGGGCCCTATAGTCTACGCACATTCTCAATTGCCCGCTTTTCCGTTTCACTAACACAATCGGCAAGGCATATGCCGAATCACTAGGACGTATAATACCCTTCTCTAAGAGTTCATTTAATTTCAATTTAACCTCAGACTTTGAAAGTCTGAGGATTTATAGTGGTCCGTCTTGGACCACTATAAATCGGTACATCATTGGTTAACCTAATTTCCATACAATAATCTACCATCTTTGTAGGAGATCCCAATCTATCAAAATACTGCGTTTCTAACATTGACCTTAATGTACACGCACTCGCTGTATCTGGTCCCTCATCAATGTCTATATTCGTATTATCCTCAACGTTGCAAATTATTTCCATGTTTTCCCCACAATACTCATCTTCGCCAATAATCTCTAAATCTTCAACGTTTTCAACTATACTACACACATTTTCAGAAGCAATTTCATCACGACTCTCTAGATGTTTTACTTCAGGTGAAACAATTCTCCTAATGTTAGTCGATTCAATAAAATCATTCTTATTACACGTTGCAAATGGAAGTTCATCGAATAAATTCTCTACAACAGGAAGTTCAGGACTACTACATAATTTAAACAACACAAGCGCACGATGTATTTTTTGTCAATATATTCATTTTTTAAATTCAATTTTAACAATTCATTTTTATTATAAGAAATTTTTTTGCTGCATAAGTGAATATTAAGTTGTTTGATATGTTTTAAAACTAAAAGAAATCTTGAGTTTTGCGTACAGCTTTCAAGTTGATTATAAATATTTATATTTGTTGATTATTATACCGTTCTGATGATTCCGTACAACAGTTCTGGTGATTTGAACTAGCAGAACAATTTTGGAAATTCTCTGAGATTCTTCTCTAATAAAATCTGCCCAAAAATTTTTGTATTAAAACTATACTAAATTTACAATCTTACACATTACCTGATTTTTCTCCAATATTATATTGCCCAGATCTTCTTTAACTGTCTCACAGATCTTCTTTAACTGTCTCACAAATTATTATTTTTTTTCAATACATATACAATTTCTATATACAAAATTGGACGTGCGGATTTAGACGAATGTAGAGCATGTGGAGAGGACAGTGAAACTCTGGAGCACTTTCTTTGCCACTGTCAGGCATTCGTCGATGTTAGATTCCAGTATCTTGGAAGTGATGTTATTCCGGAAATAACATTCTTAACAAACACTGATTGAAACTGAGTTTCTAAACATGGAAAAATAATACATTCAGCGAACAATTTTTTTTATGAATTGGAGCGCAGAACAGGCCCGATAGTGGCCTAGGTGTATTTCATTGGATTTGATGTAGTATACATCCTTCTATCAACCTAACCTAATTATGGACAAAAACAAAGCCTGTTAAAACATAAGTAGGAAAGTTTAGTTGGTCATGTCGGTACATAATTCATCGTAATAAATGAATCAGTATATCGCTAATATACATGTTTAGCACTGTGAGGATTTGAAGGGAAGACTCTTTTGTGTTATTCTAACCAATTAGGAAAAAGTCGGTTTAAGAAATATTAGTGTAAAGTGAAAACTGTAATTTGTATGGTTATATGTACATATGTTTTATAAAAATAGAAAAAAATGAAACTGGTCAAATACAAATCATGTTTTCTGGTTTAATGACTGCCCATTTGGTTTAGTATTTAATCTTTAAGCTCTTTGCTTAAAGGCCTATAGAAGTTCAATTTCATGAAATATCTATTATTAAATTCGATTAAAATACATTAAAATTATTATCTTTGTCGAGTGTTTTATGGGAGATTTTATACAGCATAATCCTGAAGGATGGACTTTTTATACTAAAGACAGCAAAATAAAACGTATTTATTTATTATAAAGATAAAATATACCTGTTCCAAAATATCATTCCGATCTAAAATTTTATTAATTTAATAAATATTTTTTAAATTAAAAAACACAATTATTTAAAACATCCAATTTTAAAAATTAATAGTGGTTTTATTCCAAAAAAAGTCTTTTTACTTCATTTAAAAAATGGACATAATTTCACTTTCGATCGGAATGGAATCCTGTTATAGTTCTTATAGCAATAATTGCAAAATTTAATGACTTCAGAAGTAATGAATTTGGAATCAAATAAAAAAGATGAATAACCTATGTTAAAATCATTACTTCTAGAGGCTACAAAGGAATAGTGCTGGAAAGGTTCGAGATTGTTTACAACAAACTGTCCATGAAGGGGCATGGGTGATTGCTGGAGGAATTTGTCAGATTGTTAAACATAGGTCTTAATTTAAAACTGGTAGTTTAAACGCCTACCAGTTTTAACTTGGATGAGAATAAGCTAAAATCAAAAGATGAAGAACTCAAACAGTATTAAAGAAAATAGTTTATTAATTTTACTGTCAGGAATAAAAATATCATGTTGTAAGTTTTGAATAGATTTTAATGAACATTAATAAATCGAAAAAAAGTAATATTTTGCCTTTAAAAAAGTTCAAGAAATTTCAAAACTTAGATTTTATACTTCTTTCAGGTTTAAACTAAAATGTGTCACATTTTCTTAAAGAATACATAGATCAAAGCAAATTATACTCATTGATAATAGCAATTGAAATAATTTTTGACAGACATTTCAACTACGAAAATATGGTTTTTGTAGGATATGTATGTAATCTTTCCTTTAATGGTTCCGGTCGAATTTCGGGCGCGGGGCGAACTCTAGTGACAATCTAAAATCTTTTATTAGGGTCAAGAAGGTCTTACATACTAAAATACCTAGTTTAACCAAATGTTACAAATAATAATAAAAATAAACCACCATATAAATAACCTACCTGTCAACTACCTCTCCACCCACTTCTTAAAGTCAAATGTCATAAAATAATAAATAAACTGGTACTTCGGAGAAGGATCATAAATGATATTTTAACAATGAAAATCACGTGCGCTGAAAACTACCTCTAGGGTTGACTTAAAAAGCCGCAAGATACAAAACTCAGACAAATTTTGGGGGTGGAAAATTAGTAGCGGTTGGCCTCATATTGCACCCCTCCAGTGGCTATTATCGGTCAGTTGTTGTGGTTTTTATTTTTAAGGTTTTAGAAACACTTACGCATAAATATGAAAAAAAATCAATTTAAAAACATTTGCTTGAGTTACAAAACATTTATTTTGATAGATATCCCACTCGCATCCCACTAAGCGACTATATATGTCGCTTAGGAAAAAACTTAAGCTTTCTTAAAAAAAATAAAAAGGGCTCATTTTGAAAAAAAAGTCAAAAATTTTTTTGATTAAAAAAAATCATAAATATTTTATTAAATTTTTTTATTTTTTTCGAAAGATTGAATAAATAGCTATCTAAACTATTTGGGATATATTTTGCCTCTAACTTAGAAAGTTCACGAGCGATCTTGTTGAAAAATTGTGTCTGAATTACTAACCAATAGAACTAACTATGGTGCAAATTTCATCGCGATCGGAAGACATCGATTTCAAAAGTTGGTTCACTTGACGTGAAATGCCCCATAAGTTTGTCGTTCCGTGTATTACACCAAGAAATATTCATCTAAGACCCAACAAAGTATATACATTCTTGGTCCTTGTGAAATTCTTAGTCGATTTAGCTATGCCCGTCTGCCTGTCTGTGTAAAACACGCTCACGTTAAAACTAAGCCAAGGAGATCAACCAAATTTCAAGAAAAAAATTATTGTTATCCTGAGCAGATTGGTATTAAAAATTAGCAAAATCGGGTCACGACGTAAAAAGTTATAAGTAAAAATTTCGGACTACATCGAAAAAAAAAACTTTTTTTAATTTTAATTATGCTATTTGGATTAAATTCGACACAAAAACATTTTGTCTATATACAAATCCTACAATTTTTTTCCGGATAGTTCCATAGATCCAATTTAAGGTCCACTTCCGAAATTCACTTAAAAGCATATATTTCATTGAATTATTAAGTTATCGAGATAAAATTCAATACCAATTTTTTCCGGATTACCATTATTGGTCACTTTCGAATATCACTTTAACGCACATATTTCATTTGTTACCTAAGCTATCTTGATAAAATTCCGCACAAAAACGTT
>NC_060950.1:45694343-45699632 GCF_022045245.1 Lucilia cuprina | reverse complement strand
ATACCAATAGGTAGGGTATTGGGTTAGCTACAACGTCCAATACAACAACCTTTGTCAGAAGTGCAAAACTTTACAGCAAAACATGTTATACACCAAAATGTAGGGAATTGGACCAGCTAAAACGTTCAATACAACCCTTGTCAGAAGTCCGAAATTCGGCCCCAAACTCAAAAAACAATTTTGAGTGAAATATTGAAAAACGCTTTATTAAAAACTTTGTTTTATGAAAAACTTTAGAGCAAAACATATCATACACCAAAATATAGGGAATTGGACTAGCTACAACGCCCAAATCAATAACCATCGTTAGAAGTCCAAAATTCGGCAACAAACTCAAAAAGCAATTGTAAGTTAAATATTAAAAACACTTAAAAAATTTTTGAGTGACATATTGAAAAACACTTTTTTTAAAACTTTGTTTTATGAAAAACTTTAGAGCAAAACATATTATACACCAAAATGTAGGAAATTGGACTAGCTACAATGTTCAATACAACAACTTTTATCAAAACTCCAAAATTCGGCCTTAAACTCAAAAAAATTTTTTGAGGGAAATGTTAAAGAACATATTACACACCAAAATGTAAAAAAGTTGACTAGCTACAACGTCCAATACAACAACCTATGTCAGAAGTCCAAAATTCGGCCCCAAACTCAAAAAACAATTTTGAGTGAAATTTATTCTCCGAAAAACTTTAGAACAAAACATTTTACACACCAAAATATAGGGAATTGGTCTACAACGTCCAATACAACAACCCTTGTCAAACGTTGATTCTAAGACGATTGGTATACTTTAAGGTGGGTATAGGACTATTATTTTTGTATGTTACAAACATCAGCACAAACCCAATATACCAATATACAAAAATATAGCGAATTGACTAGCTACAACGTCCAATACAACAACCCTTGTCAAACGTCCAGAATTCGGGCCCAAATTAAAAAAAAAAAATTTAAGTGAAATGTTAAAAAACACGTTTTAAAAACTTTGTTTTATGAAAAACTTTAGAGCAAGACATATTATACACCGAAATGTAGGACTAGCTACAACGTCCAATACAACAACCTTTGTCAGAAGTCCAAAAAGAACACTTAATAATGTACGGTATTGGACTATCTGCAACATCTTATACAACATGCTTTGTCAAAGGTCCAAAATTCGGCCCCAAACTCAAAAAAACATTTTGAGTGAAATGTTTAAGAATACTATTTTAAAAACTTTGTTTAATGAAAAGCTTTACAGCAAAACTTATTATACACCAATATGTTAGAAGTCCAAAATTCAGACCCAAATTCCAAAAAAAAATGAGGGAAATATTAAAAAACACTTTTTTAAAAACTTTGTTTTATAAGAACTATAGATCAAAAATATTACACACCAAAATGTAGTGACTTGAGCTAGCTACAACGTTCAATACAACAACCTTTGTTAGAAGTCCAAATTCGGCCCCAAACTCAAAAAATCATTTTGAGTGAAATGTAAAAGAACATTTTTTTTAAAAAACCTTACAGCAAAACACATTATACACCAATAGGTAGGGTATTGGGTTAGGCGCTGCGAATTTTGACCCCAGGTAAAATGTCCCCAAAACATAAAACGAAAAATGGCCCCAAAAAAGATACAGGAAACAAAAACACGAAATTTTCTATTTTATTTAAATTTTATTTGGGGTATTTCAACATTTTCCCATTTGGGGTAATTTTGCATTTTAAAAAAATTTTAAATGACCCCAATGTTCTGAAATGAAGAAAAGTCCCAAAAATTTTTTTTCTTTGGGGCTAATTTGCATTCTTTAGTTTTGCAAAACACATGAATATTATAAAAATGAAAAAAGGCCCCAAAAAAAACATATAAAAATTTGGGGTGATTTTTCATTACTTATTATTATTAATCAATATTTTATAAAAGTTCAGAACATTATAACTGTAATTTTTTTAAAACTGCCGTAATATTTTTGAATAATAATATTTTAGGGCATAATTAGATTCATTGATAAATGTGATTTTGTAGTGAGTGGTTCTTAATTGCAATCTTTAAGTAAATAATTGAATTGAAAATCGCGCGATTTTACAAAAAATATTTCAAGAAAGATCAAAATTAACAAACATTTCTTTTAAATACAACAAATATTATTAAATAATATGTAACGTTCTTTGTATTTAGGTTTCATTACTGCCAAGCTATACGTCGTAATATAAGCAGTCGAAATATGTTACTTCAATACATCAGAAGTTCGAAGCATGTATCTATAGCCTACCACAAAATAATGGCACTTCCACTTCTTCCACCTACCTCAATAAAGATGGCTTTTGCTGAGATTAAAAGAGGAATTTTAGTAATGGACAGCGAACACAATTTCAACAGCTTTTTAAAGTATTTCGAAAATCAGTGGATAAAAAAGGTTAGTTAAAAATAAAATGAAGTAATAAGATTAAATATGATATATCTTATAATGAATCACAGGTTGGATGCGAAATGAATTTAAATAAATTGAGGTGAAATTTCATTTTCATTTCTGGGGTAATTGTTCATTACGAAAAATTAACCCAATAATTGGGGTCACTTTTCATTTCAACATTGGGGAAATTTTTCATTAATTTTGGGGTGATTTTTCATAAAAAAGTTAGTGTTATATTTCATAATGAACTTTGACCCCAACTTTGGGGCTTTTTTCAAAAACTTTGTTTTATGAAAAACTTTAGAGCAAAATATTTTATACACCAAAATGTAGGGAATTGGACCAGCTACAACATACAGTACAAAAACTTTTGTCGGAAGTCCAAAATTCAGCACCAAACTCAAAAAACCATTTTGAGTGAAATATTGAAAACACTTTTTTAAAAACTTTGTTTTATGAAAAACTTTAGAGCAAAGAATGTTATACACCAATATGTAGGGAATTGGACTTGCTACAACGGCTAATTCAACAACCTTCATCAGAAGTCCAAAATTCGACCCCAAACTCAAAAAGCAATTGTAAGTGAAATATTTGAAAACACTTTTTTAAAAACTTTGTTTTATAAAAAACTTTAGAGCAAAACATATTATACACCAAAATGTAGGGAATTGGACTAGCTACAACATCCAATACAACAACCTTTGTCAAAAGTCCAAAATTCGGCCCCAAACTCAAAAAACCATTTTGAGTGAAATATTGAAAAAAAACTTTTTTAAAATCTTTGTTTTATGAAAAACTTTAGAGCAAAACATATTATACACCAAAATGTAACGAATTGACTAGCTACAACGTCCAATACAACAACCTTTGTCAGAAGTCCAAAATTTGGCCCCAAACTCAAAAAACAATTTTGAGCTACAACATCAGAATTTTGGACTTCTGACAAAGGTTGTTGTATTACCTTTGTCAGAAGTCCAAAATTCGGCTCCAAACTAAAAAAACTATTTTGAGTGAAATATTGAAAAAAAATACTTTTTTAAAAACTTTGTTTTATGAAAAACTTTAGAGCAAAAGATATTATACATTTATATGTAGGGAATTGGAATAGCTACAACGGCCAATTCAACATCCTTTGTCAGATGTCAAAATTCGGCCCAAAACTCAAAAAAAAATTTTGAGTGAAATGTTGAAAAACACTTTTTTAAAACTTGATTCATGAAAATCTTTAGAACAAAACATGTTATACACCAAAATGTGGGGAATTGGACTAACTACAACGTCAAATACAGCAACTTTTGTCAGATTTCCAAAATTCGGCTCCAAACTCAAAAAACAATTTTGTGTGAAATATTGAAAACTTTGTTTTATGAAAAACCTTAGAGCAAAACATATTATACACCAAAATGTAGGGTATACAACAACCTTTGTCAAAAGTCCAAAATTCGGCCCCAAACTCAAAAAACAATTTTGAGTGAAGTATTGAAAAACACTTTTTTAAAAACATTGTTTTATGAAAAACTTTAGAGCAAAACATATTATACACTAAATTGTAGGGAATTCGACTAGCTACAACATTTAGTACAACAACCTTTGTCCGAAGTCCAAAATTCGGCCCCAAACTCAAAAAACAATTTTGAGTGAAATGTTAAAGAACACTTTTTTAAAATTTGTTCTACGAAAAACTTTAGAGCAAAACATATTACACTTCAAAATATAGGGATTTAGACTAATACAACAACCTTTGTCAGAAGTCCAAAATTCGGCCCAAACTCAAAAAGCAATTGTAGGTGAAATATTGAAAAACGCTTTTTTTAAAAACTTTGTTTTATGAACAACTTTAGAGCAAAACATGATATACACCAAAATGTATGGAATTCGAATAGCTATAACGTCCAATACAACACTCTTTGTTAGAAGTCCAAAATTCGGTCCAAAACTAAAAACAAACATTTTGAGCGAAATGTTAACTTTAGAGCAAAACATATTACACACCAAGATGTAGGGAATTTGACTAGCTACATCGTCCAATACATCAGCCAATCTCAGAAGTCCAAAATTCGGCCCCCAAACTCAAAAAAAATTTTTGAGTGAAGTTTGAAAAACGCTTTTTTAAAAATTTTGTTTTATGAAAAACTTTAGAGCAAAACATTTTATACACCAATATGTAGGGAATTGGACTAGCTACAACGTCCAATTCAATTACCATCGTTAGAAGTCCAAAATTCGGCCACAAACTCTAAAAGCAATTGTAAGTAAAATATTGAAAAACACTTTTTTAAAAACTTTGTGTTATGAAAAATTTTAGAGCAGAAGATATTATACACCAATATGTGGGGAATTGGACTAGCTACAACGGCCAATTCAACAACCTTCGTCAGAGGTCCAAAAATTCGGCCCCAAACTCAAAAGCAAAAGTAAGTGAAATATTGAAAAACACTTTTTAAAAACTTTGTTCTACGAAAAACTTTAGAGCAAAACTTTGTCAGAGGTCCAAAATTCGGCCCCAAACTAAAACGAGTAAGAGTGTTATATTCGGCTGTACCGAATCTCATATACCCACCATCAAACCGTATGCCATAAAAGGAAGGCTCCTCTATAAACATCAGGGTCAATTATGGACCGAGCACTTTTAAACTAAAAAATAATAATTTTTAAAAGCGTTAAAGTAATATAATGAGCTTTACAGCTATTTCCTGAAGTGAACCCAATAAGGGAAGTAGGGTCAATTATGGACTTATTCACATAAATGTTGGTAAAGAGATTTTGGCTCGCGAGGAATTTAATTTTTATACCCACCATCAAAAAAGAATATACCCCCATATTGATTTTGTCATTCCGTTTATAACAGATTGAAATATTCGTCATAGATCCATAAAAGTATATATTC
>NC_060950.1:45692550-45694243 GCF_022045245.1 Lucilia cuprina | reverse complement strand
CTTGTTGCTGTCATTACGGGGCATATCTCATTGGGAAACCATGCAAGAAGACTTGGAATTCCCCACAACGACTTCTGTAGAAGTTGTCAAGACGAAGAGGAGGAAGAACCATCGAACATCTTCTCTGTCAATGCCTGGCGCTAGCGGACACTCGATCCGTATATCTAGGAAAACGACTATTTGATGACTTGTCAGAACTATCCAATCTAGGACTGGATAACATAAATGCCTTCATCAGGCACAATAACTGGTTTTAGGACCACCAAGCCATAATTAAGGCACTCACTAGTCCGCAAGGACAGACCTCTCAATCTTCTCCTCCACTTCAATTTCTATTCTATGACTTAATCCTAAACTATCTTCTACTATCCTCTACCCTCTTTCTTTTATATTTTATTATCTTTACAGGTATCACAAAGGGACCAACAGGACCCAAGTGTGCGTCTTTGCAGCCTGAATACCTAACCTAACCTACCCACCTTAAAGTATACCAATCGGCTTAGAATCATTTTCTGAGTCGATTAAGCTATGTCCGTCTGGCTGGCTGGCTGTCTTAACTTTCCCTACCAACATTTATAAGGATAGGTCCATAAAGTAAAAATATTTCGAAATAAAGTTAAAACATATAAGAGTGTTATATACGGCTGTGACGAATCTCATATAGTCACCATCGTATGCCATAAAAGGAAGGCTCCTCTATAAACATCAGGGTGATATTTGGAATATGGCTTAAGTCAATTATGGACCGAGCTCTTTTAAACTAACAAAATATTAATTTTTAAAAGCGTTAAAGTAATATTCAGAATGAAACCTTGTATGGGAAGGGTAAATTATTGACCGGAGAGACCTTATATGCGGGAATGGACATTTATGGACCGACCAAAAAAAAAATGGTTACAGGGAATGTTACGTGTGTCGCATTTCCTCGCTACATTTGTATTTTTAAGTAAAAGTAATTTTTTGAAAGGGGACCTTATATGGGGGGTAGGGTCATTTACGGGTCGATCCTAAAAAAAGTTGGTAGTGAGTTTTTGATTCGTAAGTGACTTACTTATACCAAATGTCATTGCTATATTTGTATTTTTAGGACAGTAAGGAGCGTTATGTGCTGTTTCTAGATACCGAGCGAGTAGTTTGAGTACAAATTTTACTTATATTTTGTTATTGTAACAAAAACAAAATACAAGTAAAATTTTAACTCAAACTACTCACACGTTATCTAGAAACAACATATTAAAGTCATTTCCGAAAGGGGACCTTATATTGGGTAGGGTCATTTTTGGACCGACTCTAAAAAAATTGGTTAGAAGGGTTTGTATCGTAGGTAACTTACTTATACCAAATATCATTGCTATACTCACATTTTTGGGTCAGTAAGTGTGTAAAAGTCTGAAGGGGACCTTATATGGGGGGTAGGGTAATTTATGGCCGATCCTAAGAAAAATTGATAGAGAGGTTTTGGTTCGTAAGAAACTAACTTATACCGAATTTTATAGCTATACTCGAATTTTTAGGCCAGTTATGTGTGCAAAAGTCATTTTCTGAAGGAAACCTTATATGGGGGGTAGGCTCATTTATTTGGTAGAGAGGTTTTGGTTCATAAAAAACTTACGTATACCGAATTTCATCGCTACACTCGAATTTTTAGGCCAGTAGTGAGTGTTAAAGTCATTTTAAAAAGGGGACCTTATAT
>NC_060950.1:45676371-45692450 GCF_022045245.1 Lucilia cuprina | reverse complement strand
TTATACTTACCTTAAACATAATCTAAAACTAAAATTTCAACAAAAATAACTAAAATTTTATCCACTATTACATTTAATTTGTTACATTAATTTTACATTTACATTATACATTTTGTTTAGTTTTATTATTTTAACTTACACAATAATCTGGTACATATTTGAGTGAAAACTAAAAATTTATTACATAATAATAAATTAAAATAGGTAATAATTAAATGAATCCTCGACTTCAGGCCTGATGACATCGTTGGATTTTGAAACTGGTGAGTTTTTAAATAAATATTAAATAAAATTTACTTATTCACTCATTTATTGTAAAATATTCAAATTTTGAGTTAAAAATTATTTTTTTTAAAAATTGAATTTTGAGTAAAACAAACATTTACATATCCACACAAACATTTGATTTATAAATATTAAATACATAAATTTAAAAGAATGTAATTATTTAATTAGATTTAAATTATTATTAAAAATTTTAAATTTAAAAATTTAAATTTTAAATAAATACTGTTAATGTATATTTATATTATGAAACTGTCCGATTAAACTCATTTTTAAATAATTCCATGAAAAGTTAAGGTTGAACGTCAAGTAGGTTAGTATTAGGGCCATCCAGAATATTGATGAGATAGCATGACAGGGTGAGTAAAGATCATTGAAGAGGTAATGACATCTGGTCCTCTTCTTCAAAGTTTCTCAATTCATTTTTATTTTGTATATTTTTTTGTTATATTGTTTGTCTGTTTGGAAATTATGCTACCTAAGTTTCAAATAAATTATGTACCGAACTTAGTTCAATTATATAGTGGCAAGAACACCACCCCAATTTCCCTGAGCACGGCAGGTATTAAAGGTAGCACAGCCTCTAGATAATTGAAGCCTTCGTGGTCGGTCCGTTACAGAGTTTGGGGCCGAATTTTGGACTTCTGACAAAGGTTGTTGTATTGGATGTTGTAGCCAGTCCAGTTCCCTACATTTTGGTAAATCATTTTTTACTCTAAAGTTTTTAAAAAAGTGTTTTTCTATATTTCACTTAAAATGTTTTTTGTTTTTGAGTTTGGGGCCGAATTTTGGACTTCTGACAAAGGTTGTTGTATTAGACTTTGTTGCTATTCAAATTTCCTATATTTTGGTGTGTAAAATGTTTTGCTTTAAAGTTTTTCGTAGAACAAAGTATTTTAAAAAGTGTTCTTTAACATTTCAGTCAAAATTGTCTTTTTAGTTTGGGCATAGGGTATACAGAGACGTCACGAGCAAAAAGCTATTTTCCTCACTTTCGCACAAAACGAATTCAATGATTTTTTTAGCTGTATTTTATATACCTCTTCTCACCAAACAATTTCAAAATCAAAAGCTGATTTTAGACTTTTTCAAATGTCAAAAGTGACATCTCTGTATACTTTGCGGTTTGGGCCTGAATTTTGGACTTCTAACAAAGGTTGTTGTATTGGACGTTGAAGCTAGTCCAATTCTCTACATTATGGTGTATAATATGTTTTGCTCTTAAGTTTTTCATAAAACAAAGTTTTTAAAAAAGTGTTTTTCAATATTTCACTCAAAATTGTTTTTTTGAGTTTGGGGCCAAATTTTGGACTTCTGACAAAGGATGTTGTATTGGACGTTCTAGCTAGCCTAATTCCCTACATATTGATGCATAACAAGTTTTGCTGTAAAGTTTTTCATTAAACAAAGTTTTTAAAAAAGTGTTCTTTAACATTTTACTTGGACGTTGTAGCTAGTTCAATTTCCTACATTTTGGTGTGCAATATGTTTTGCTCTAAGGTTTTTCGTAGAACAAAGTTTTTAAAAAGTGTTCTTTAACATTTTACTCAAAATGTTTTTTTTTTTAGTTTGGGGCCCAATTCTGAACTTCTGACAAATGTTGTTGTGTTAGACTTTGTAGCTATTACAATTTTCTACATTTTGGTGTGTAACATGTTTTGCTTTAAAGTTTTTAGTAGAACAAAATTTTAAAAAAGTGTTCTTTAAAATTTCACTCAAAATAGTCATTTTAGTTTGGGGCCGAATTCTGGACTTCTGACAAAGGTTGTTGTATTAGACTTTGTTGCTATTCCAATTTTCTACATTTTGGTGTATAATATACGTTATAGCTAGTCCAATTCCCTACATTTTGGTGTGTAATATTTTTTGATCTAAAGTTTTTTCGTAGAACAAAGTTTTTAAAAAAGTGTTCTTTAACATTTCACTCAAGATTTTTTTTAGTTTGGGCCGAATTATGGACTTCTAACAATGGTTGTTGTATTGGACGTTGTAGCTAGTCCAATTCCCTACATATTGGTAAAACATGGATTGCTCTAAAGTTGTTCATAAAACAAAGTTTTTAAAAAATTGTTTTTCAATATTTCATCAAAATGGTTTTTTGAGTTTGTAGCCGAATTTTGAACTTCTGACAAAGATTGTTGTATTGGACGTTGTAGCTAGTCCAATTCCCTACATTTTGGATTATAGTATGTTTTGCTCTAAAGTTTTTCATAAAACAAAGTTTTTAAAAAGTGTTTTAATATTTTAATCAAAATTGATTTTTGAGTTTGGGGCCGAATTTTGGACTTCTGACAAAGGTTGTTGTATTGGACAATGTAGTCCACTTCCCCAGATTTCCCCACAGTTTTTCATAAAACAAAATTTTTAAAAAAGTGTTTAAATTTTTCAATAAAATTTTTTTTTAGAGTTTAGGCCGAATTTTGGCCTTCTGACAAAGGTTGTTGTATTGGACGTTATAGCTAGTCCAATTCCCTACATATTGGAAAAACATGGATTGCTCTAAAAATGTTCATAAAACAAAGTTTTTGAAAAAGTGTTTTTCAATATTTCATCAAAAAGGTTTTTTAAGTTTGTCGCCGAATTTTGAACCTCTGACAAAGATTGTTGTATTGGACGTTGTAGCTAGTCCAATTCCCTACATTTTGGATTATAATATGTTTTGCTCTAAAGTTTTTCATAAAACAAAACTTTTAAAAAAGTGTTTATCAATATTTCACTCAAAATTGTTTCTTTAGTTTGGGGCCGAACTTTGAACTTCTGACAAAGGCTGTTGTATTGTATATTCAAAATTGTTTTTTGAGTTTGGGGCCGAATTTTAATTTTCTGACAAAGGTTGTTGTGTGGAATGTTGTAGCTAGTCCAATTGAAATATTCGTCATAGACCCATAAAAATATATGTATTCCGAATCCTTATTGAATTCTAAGACGATTTAGCCATGTCCGTCCGTCTGTCTGTTGAAACCACTATAAGAAACACACGAGAAGAGCAAGACAGTTGAAATTTTGCACATGTATTCCCTATTGCTAATGTTTGTATGGTATTGAAAATGGGCGATATCGGTCGACTTTTTCGGATAGCCCCCATACAAGTGGACCTCCTAAAAACAGCTTTAATGGACATAACTGCTTTAGAAGTGCGAATATAGCGACATAAATAAATTTCATATAATCCAAAATTTTTCTACCAATTTTTTTTAAGAATCTGTCCATAATTGACCCTACCCACCATATAATTTCCCCTTTAAAATATTACATTAACACTCATAACTGGCCCAAAAATGCGAGTATAGCAATGGAATTCGGTATAAGTAAGTTTTTTACAAACCAAAACCTTCTAACCAATTTATTTAAGGATCGGCCTATTAAAGACCCTATCCCCCATATAATTTCCCCTTTATAAAATGATTTTAACACTCACTACTGGCCTAAAAATTCGAGTGTAGCGATGAAATTCGGTATACGTAAGTTTTTTACGAATCAAAACCTTTGTCAGAACTCCAAAATTCAGCCCCAAACTAAAAAAACAATTTTGAGTGAAATGTTAAAGAAAACTTTTTAAAAAAAAATTGTTCTACGAAAAACTTTAGACCAAAACATACTACACACCAGTATGTAGGGAATTGGACTAGCTACAACGTCCAATACAACAACCTTTGTCAGAAGTCCAAAATTCAGCACCAAACTCAAAAAACCATTTTGAGTGAAATGTTAAGAACACTTTTTTTAAAAACTTTGTTCTACAAAAAACTTTAGAGCAAGACATATTATACACCAAAATGTAGGGAATTAGACCACCTACAACGTTCAATACAACAACCTTTGTCAGAAGTCCAAAATTCGGCCCCAGACTCTAACAAGTAAGAGTGTTATATTCGGCTGTGCCGAATCTCATATACCTACCATCAAACCGTATGCCACAAAAGGAAAGCTGTCTTTTAAGACATTAATGAGCATTAAAGCAATTTTCTGAAGTGAACCCAATAAGGGAAGTAGGGTCAATTATGGACTTATTCACATAAATGTTGGTAAAGAGATTTTGGCTCGCGAGGAACTTAATTTTATAAAATGTTATTGCCATATATTCGTAAATTTTTAGGCCAGTAATGAGCGTCAAAGATATTTTCAGAATGGGTAGGGTCATTTATGGGCCGATAATTAAAAAATGGTTAAAAGGTTTTAGTTCGTAAGAAACTTATACCGCTTTTCATCGCTATACTCGAATTTTAAGGCCAGTAATGAGTGTTTACATGGACAGCCAGCCAGACGGACGGACTTAGCTTAATAGACTCAGAAAATGATTCTTAGCCGATTGGTATACTTTAAGGTAAGTATAGGACGAATATTTTTGTATGTTACAAACATCAGCACAATCCGAATAGGGTATAAAAATATTTTGCGTGAAATGTTAAAGAACACTTTTTTAAAAACTTTGTTCTACGTAAAACTATAGAGCAAAACATATTACATTTTGTTCTCCGAAAAATTTTAGAGCAAAACATATTACACATCAAAATTTATGCAATTGCACTGGCTACAACGTCCAATATAACAACATTTGTAGGGAGTACAAATTAGGCCCCAAACTCAAAAAAACAATTTTAAGTGAAATGTTAAAGAACGCTTTTTTAAAAACTTTGTTCTACGAAAAACTTTAGAGCAAAAGATGTTACACACCAAAATGTAGGTACAACAACCCTTGTCAGAAGTCCACAATTCGGCCCCAAACTAAAAAACAACTGTAAGTGAAATGCTGAGGAACACTTTTTTAAAAACTTTGTTTTATGAAAAACTTTAGAACAAAACATATTATACTCCAAAATGTACGGAATTGTACTAGCTACAAAGTCTAATACAACAACCTTTGACAGAAGTCCAAAATTCGGCCCCAAACTCAAAAAACAATTTTCAGTGAAATATTGAAAAACACTTTTTAAAAAACTTTGGAGCAAAACATATTATACAACAAAATGTATGGAATTGGACTAGCTATAAAGTCCAATACAACAAAATTTGCCAGAGGTCCAAAATTCGGTCCCAAACTCAAAAAACAATTTTGAGTGAAATATTGAAAAACACTTTTTAAAAACTTTGTTTTATGAAAAACTGTAGAGCAAAAGCAAAAAATGTTGGGAATTGGACTAGCTACAACGGCCAATACAACAATCTTTTTCAGATATCCAAAATACGGACCCAAACTCAAAAATCCATTTTGTGTGAAATATTAAAGAACACTTTTTTAAAAACTTTGTTTTACGAAAAACTTTAGAGGGAAACATATTACATTTTTAAATGTAGGGAATTGCTATGCTACAACGTCCAATACAGCAACCTTTGTCACAAGTCCAAAATTCGGACCCAAACTCAAAATACCATTTTGTGTGAAAAACTTTAGAGAAAAACATGTTATACACCAAAATGTATGGAATTCTACGAAAAACTTTAGACCAAAACATATTACACACCAAAATGTAGGGAATTGGAAAAGCTACAACGTCCAATACAACAACCTTTGGCAGAAGTCCAAAATTCGGCCCCAAACTTAAAAAAACCATTTTGTATGAAATATTGAAAAACGCTTTTAAAAAAACTTTGTTTTAAACACAATTTTTATACCCACCGTCAAAAAAGAAGGGGGGTATATTGATTTTGTCATTCCGTTTGTAACAGATTGAAATATTCGTCATAGACCCATAAAAGTATATATATTCCGGGTCCTTATTGAATTCTAAGACGATTTAGTCATGTCCGTCTGTCTGTCTGTCTGTCTGTTGAAATCAGTTTTTAGAGGTCCCCAGATATCGGCGAGATCCGAATCTTCAATAATTCAGTTAGACATGCTTTCGAAAAGATCGCTATTTAAAATCAGCAAAATCGGTCTATAAATAACGGAGATATGAGCAAAGATCCGAGACAACCTCTGAAAATTTCATCAAAAAAGCCACATTTTTCTCATGCTTTGTTAAAAAAGCAACAACAAGACTGTGAATTGGATAAAGATGTACATTAGAGTGCTCAAATAAAATAAGTTTCGAATTTTGAATTTTTGAATTTTGAACCAAAGTATTTTTCAGTAATACTTATTGTAATCGATGTAAATTTGGTATTAAAAATTAAGATATCATAATTTATATTTGTGATATAATTTTCCAGTTTTATTTTTATTTTAAAATATTTAATGCAAATAATATTTAAATACATTTTTTAGATTTCATTATTTTTATTTATATATATTATATTTTTTATAATACCCAATTGTTTTTTTTTTATCAATTTGCTGAATTAATGGGATTGGAAACGGGTTTTATTGAAATATGTCCAAATTGGCATGATTTTAAAACATCGGGGTCATTTTGACCCCCAAGGCCGTTTAAGGGTTAATTTTTTTCTCTATTATTGTAAATATCGGTTGTTAATAAATAAATTTCTTAAGTTTTATGATAATCTACCTAAAAATAGAAACAATTTCGACTAGTTTCCATCAAAATTTGCAAATATTACAATATTCGACCTTTGACCTTTAAAGTTTATGGGTTAATGGCGTACAAATTACATGAAACTCTTGATTTTTATTTAGAAATATGTGGACTAATAAATTTACAAAAGGTTCCATTTAAAATACACAACAATATAATAAAAAGGCTAATTTTGCAAAATATTACATAAAAATGGGTTTTTCTCGAAATCCGCTGAATTCAAATTGCAGTTACAAGCAAACTATAAGTATAAGTAAGGTATTGACCTAATTTTTTTAATGTTTTATTCCCTAATCTGTTGTCCATAAATCCCTATGAGTCCTCCCAAAACTATTGAAATTTGTTTAACAAAGTATCAAAAAAACTAAAATTTGAATGTTGAAACGACCGTTAAAAATATCAAAATTTTTCGACCATAGCTGAGAACAGGTTTACGTTATTCCATAAGGACAAAAACTCATATTCAAGTAACTACAGATGTATTTTAAGTAATACAATTGTTGTATTAGAATATTTTCAAAAATATGTTTATTTTTTATCACATTTCGAATTCAAGTGCTCTGAGACAAAATAATGGCCTGGGGAATTTTTGAATAACTCTTACATTTTTCAACCAATTTTTGTGTTTTTTATCTTTTTGTAACGCTAATTCTGTGTACATTACGATTCTTTGACAATAAAATGCAAAACAAATTGTTTAATGACAAAAATTGTTTAATGACAAAATTTTTGTGAAAACTGAAAAAATTGCATCTTTTCCCCTTGTAAATGCATCTTCAAACTTCAGAGCCGTTGCGGCACCAGTTAACGTAATCCTATTGACCTAAGTTTTTGCACGACTTATTTTTATAACCCATAGAACAATTCAACAAGCTTGGAACACTCTAATGTACATGTGCGTGTGGAGATGTATTTGGTTTTATTCAGCTGTGTATTTTTTTTTGTATGTTTGGATGCTGTTCTGTTCTCACGAAGATAAGTGGGTATAACAAGAGCAAGGAGATAAAGCGGTAATATGTTGGTAATACAGCTCATATTTGTTTGAGGGTGGTAATACAGTGTGACGGTGGTATTACAGTACAACGGTTAATATATCTTTCTGCTACTATATATATTTGTTTGTGTGTATGTTATGTGTGACATGTGTGCAGAGATACAAAATAATAAAAACTGTTTTTTAAAACATACTTGGTGAAGGGTATATAAGATTCGGCACAGTCGAATATAGAAATATTACTTGTTTAATTATCGACCCTACTCATTCTGAAAATATCTTTAACGCTCATTACTGGCTAAAATATACGAATATATGGCAATAACATTTTATAAAATTAAGTTCCTCGCAAGCCAAAATCTCTTTTCCAACATTTATGTGAATAAGTCCATAATTGACCCTACTTCCCTTAATGGGTTCACTTCAGGAAATTGCTTTTAAGCTCATTAATGTCTTAAAAATACGAATTGATCGGTCCATACATGTCCATTCCCGCATATAAGGACCCTCCGGTCAATAATTTACCCTACCCATACAAGGTTTCCTTCAGAATATTACTTTAACGCTTTTAAAAATGAATATTTTGTTAGTTTAAAAGAGCTCGGTTCATAATTGACTTAAGCCATATTTCAAATATCACCCCGATGTTTATATGGCATACGGTTTGATGGTGGGTATATGAGAATCTGCACAGCCGAATATAACACTCTTACTTGTTTAGTTTTTGTTTATTAAAGATTTTTTAATTTCATGTTGTTCTTTGTTTACGTTAAAAAGTTATGTTTTTTTGTAGTCTAGAAGGAGTTTGTTTATATATTTTATACGTTGTATGTACGATCACACAGTGGGGCAGAATGGAAATTTTTTGGAAATAAATCTGGCATTTCTAAACGGCTGATCCGATCGGGATAAAATTTGGCGTGAGCGTAGCCAAGGAGTATTCGTGTTTAAGTTTTGAAGATGAACCCCAAAGTAGGGTACCTACGACTTGTAAAATTTTTAAACTCGTTTTTTGTTTTTCACCCAAATACAAAGATTTTTATATTTTCTGAAAGCGCTCGACGAGATCTTGAAAAATCATGCTTGGACATACTACCACCTCTTATAATACCCGAGTTATAGGCATTTAAAAATTTAGTGATACAAAATTTACCATACCTTGGTCCGCCTTTTTTTGAATACCGGGCGTAATTTTGGACCAAATGGACTTTAGTTAGATATGGAAATTCTCGACCCTTTACAAAAAATTTCAAGCCAATATCTCAATTACATTCAAAATATGTTCATTTAAACCTGTATCCTTTAATTTCATATTTTTCATATTTTAGTATTAAATATGACAGAACATGTTTAAATCTTATATTTACCTATTTTCTATTTGTTTGCTTATCCTTATAATTGAAAGGTCCTATTATGCTTAAATTTTCAGAAATTTATAACTATTTTTTACCTAAATTTTTTCGACAGATTATTTCGTTCTGTTTCTGTTTATGATCATGTAGGTAAAAATAAACAGGTAATGATAATTTCGATTCATTCACTGATAAGAAATATCAATGACTGAATTACAGTTTATAGTAATATAGTCCTAAATGTTAATAGGTAGACAGTTCGTAATTTTTTACTTTGGAATACCTGTATCGGAAATGACAAGAATTGGTATATAAGTAAACTTCTCAGATTTTAAGTACCATATTTAATAAATCTACAATGAAGATTACATTAAAGTACGAAGAGTTGTGTCCCGTTTTATGGAGTGTATTTTCAAAAGGGTCAGAAAAAATTGAATGGAAATATGGAAATTCTCGACCCTTTACAAAAAATTTCAAGCCAATATCTCAATTACATTCAAAATATGTTCATTTAAACCTGTATCCTTTAATTTCATATTTTTCATATTTTAGTATTAAATATGACAGAACATGTTTAAATCTTATATTTACCTATTTTCTATTTGTTTGCTTATCCTTATAATTGAAAGGTCCTATTATGCTTAAATTTTCAGAAATTTATAACTATTTTTTACCTAAATTTTTTCGACAGATTATTTCGTTCTGTTTCTGTTTATGATCATGTAGGTAAAAATAAACAGGTAATGATAATTTCGATTCATTCACTGATAAGAAATATCAATGACTGAATTACAGTTTATAGTAATATAGTCCTAAATGTTAATAGGTAGACAGTTCGTAATTTTTTACTTTGGAATACCTGTATCGGAAATGACAAGAATTGGTATATAAGTAAACTTCTCAGATTTTAAGTACCATATTTAATAAATCTACAATGAAGATTACATTAAAGTACGAAGAGTTGTGTCCCGTTTTATGGAGTGTATTTTCAAAAGGGTCAGAAAAAATTGAAAACATTTCAAATTATATAAAAACTACATATAGTAGAAAAGTAGACAAAACAGGCATATCAAAAATTGAAAAATTGATGTAAAAAGTAAGTCTGTGGATGGAAATCAAAAGAAATTTCGATTAAAATTTTGTAGTTGGATGGAAACTACTAAGGAAATCTCAACTTACAACACATCAGCAGGAGCGCCTTGCAAAAGAGGGTCACACAAAAACTTTTTTCAATCTCAAATGAGGAAATTGCTGATACATTTAACAAAATGCTGAAAAGGGAAAACCAACCTATGGATGCCGTACATATTGCAACTATTCTTCCTAATGCATCACCAAAACGACTTAAGCGAATTGTGGAAAGTATACCATCTCCAACATCACAATCAAATTTTACTGAAGAGGAAGCAATAGCGCTTATGTTGTTACTGGGTCTCAGTCGAAATAGGTACCAAATATTAAGGAAAGCTCTGCATGAAAAAGGACACAATATATTACCATCATACAAGGCGATCCAGGAAAAAGAAACAAACTATCCTACCATCACCTATTGCTGTTAATGATGTGAAAGCTTGTATTGATATATCATCTTTGCTCGAAAACACAGCATCAAGAATTGTGTCAGACTTTTCAGAAGACCAACTAAGGAAAATTCATTACTGTGATGTTGTCAGAATATAAACAAGCTTGTGGAAGTCGGACATTAGCAGACTACAAAAGTGTATTTATGTCATCATTAGTGCCATTACGAATTCGTTCATATTCCCTTAATCCATCATCGTCAAGCATCGGAAATTCATTTGAAGATATATGGATCAATACAACTCCGGGTTCAAAAAATTTTTGTAGACCCATTGGATGTGAATATATAAAGGAGTCAAAGAAAACAACAAGAGATTTAGTGGAATATTTAAAAGATGAAATAAATGCACTGGAGCCCATTTGCATTAAAATAAAGGAATTCTCTATTAACGTATCATATCAGCTAAGCTTAACAATGATTGATGGAATGGTCAGCAATGCCATAATAGAAACTTCTTCCTTCTGGAGATGCTCAATATGTAATGAGAAAAAGTCGCAATTCTCAAATAACAAGAATACGATTTTTGGATTACTTTTTACACATAGCATACGACCTCAAATATAGAAGTGTGCCAGAGAATCTTACTAAATCAACAAAAAATAATAAAGAATTGAAAGAACTGCTGCGAAAAAAAGCTGCGGAAAAAAGCAGAATCCAAGAAGAATTTAAAGTTCAGATGGGATTAAACATCGACAAACCACTTCCAAGTTGCGGTAGTACAAATGACGGTAATACGGCGACAAGGTTTTTTCGTGATTTTGAAATTACTTCAAAAATAACTGGAATCGACCAGGAGTTGCTTCGAAGAGTTAACACTATTTTAATGGCACTGAATAGTAAACATAAAATTAATGGAAATCGATTTGGGGAATATACACATGAAATTTCTAAATTACTTGTATCTCTGTATCCATGGAGGGAACTAACACCAACAGTACACAAAGTATTGTGTCATGGTCAAATAATAATTGAATCGAATATTCTTCCACTTGGAGAGTTAACAGAAGAAGCCCAGGAAGCGAGGAATCGAGATTTTAAGCATGTTCAACTTTTCAGCTCAAGAAAATGCTCCAGGCAATCACAGAATGAAGATATTTTTAATAGTTTACTTCTATCTTCTGATCCTGTTCTTTTAACTATGCGAAAAAGATGGATTTGTTATGAAACTCTATCATCTCAAAACGAGGAAGATTTAAAGGACTTATATTACCTTCTGGATATGTATACCGATATGACAGATTATTTTATAGAAAATAAGTAGTGTTAGGAATTAACTATATAAGTAGGTTGTAAGAATTAATTGTATTATGTTTAAGATAAACAGTTCAAATAAAAAAGGCTATTATACTAACTGATGATATTGTATTAAATTGTGTATTATATTTCGGTGGGAGGGAAAGGTGGTTTGTGTGGGGTGATTTAGGTGTTGTTGTGCGTGGCTCATAATAAAATTATATTTTTTTATTGTATATACAATCTTATAGTCTTTAATAAAATAATTAACTAAATAATTTTTAAAAATTGTCCAAATATTTTATTCAACACCAAATTTATGTTCTGTCATACATATGAAAAAGATGAAATTAAAGGACACAGGTTTAAATGAACATATTTTTGAATGTAATTGAGATATTGGCTCGAAATTTTTTGTACAGGGTCGAGAATTTCCATATCTAACTAAAAAAATATATTAAGGGATAAATATGGACTAAATTGTTGTAGCTATCTGCGACCCTATTATAATTTTGATATAAATCATAGTTTTAGAAATTTAACAAATATGTAATGTATGACAAAATCTTTATTTATGAACAAAACTCAATGAAATCTTCAACGCTTGTTAAATTTGTCATTTCAAATAAGAAAATGCAAAAAAAAAAATTGAAAAGGTCAAAGGGCATCCCGCAATTCCCAAAAATAGGAATGAAAATCCCAAAAATGGGATTTTTACATTTTTGCCCATAGGGTCCACACTTCTTTCAGGGCTGGGAAAATACTTTTGGAGTAAATAGAAAACATATTGAGGTTTCCAAAACTGCTTTCAGTTTTCTGATCCCAGCTTTGGGATTTTAGAACATGTCGCCCAAAGTTGAAGTTTTGATTAAAAATAGGTCATATTCGGAAGGACGCAATGGCAACATTTTCAAAAAATAGGAGAAGTTTTTTACGCCAAAGCATTCTGCGTAAAGATACCTTTTAGAAAACTATAAAATTGTTATATGTTCTTAAAGAAAATTTTATTTTATTAATAAAAGAGTTAAGACACATTTTGGGCAAAAAGACGGCAAAAATCTAAAATTTTTTGAATTTTTAAATTAAAAAACGTATATTTTTGGATCTGTAAACGATATTGATCTGAAATTTTTTGTATATTATTGGAAATTTTGTTGTCTAACTAACAAGAAAAAATTAAGTCCATTTGGTCCAAATTACGGTATTCAAAAAAGGCGGACCAAGGTATATTAAATTTTGTATCACTAAATTTTTAAATGCCTATAACTCGGATAATATAAGAGATAAGTAGTATGTCCAAGCATGTTTTTTCAAGATATCGTCGAGCGCTTTTATAAAATATAAAAATCTTTGTATTTTTACATGTCGTAGGTACCCTACTGTGAGCCGTCAGAGCTCCGTCCCTGGGGCATTTGCGGGATTCGTCTTCAAAACTTAAACTCGAATACTCCTTGGCTACGCTCGCTTTAGAAATGCCAGATTTATTTCCAAAAAATTTCCATTCTGCCCCACTGTGGATCAGTGGAAGAATTAGAATTAAGTGATTTTAAAAGAAAGTAGTATGCTGGTATTTTTGTTCGTCTGGCGCTAGGCATGTTATTTCTTGTATGATAATAATTTTGTAATTTTGTTTAAATTGTTTTCAAGTGAAATTTGAAGTGTGCCGTTGCACAGTGGTATATGAAAAAAAGAGGGAAATAATTCGGTAACTTCTAAACAGTTAATCCGATTTTAATGAAATTTGGTATGCACAAAGAGGAGGTGTTGTCGAGCTTAGGTTTTGGACCTTATAGGCCAACCATGGGCCCGGCAGGGGGTCCTCAAATTAGGACACCTCGGCTATGTTAAATTTTTAAAACGATCCAATTGAAAATAATGATTTCAATGATGGTAATGAAAATTATTTTAAGCTTAGAGATGGGTCTGGTTATGTCTACAAAATAGAAAGCCCTGCAATAATACGATTTCCCACATTTAATGCTGATCAAAGCAGGGGAAATTATTTTCGTGCATTAGTTATGTTGTATATGCCTTGGAAAAATGAAAAGGAGGATATTTTGGATAAAGATAACGAAGAAACTTGCAGAGTTCGTAAGGATGTTATCGAAAGAAATCGCTTAGTTTTTGAAAAATATAAAAAAGGAGAGCTCGATGAAATTCTTCAGCAAATTCATAATGAAAACAGATTAGATGATGATAACCTGGAAGAGAATAGAGCTGTAACCCAACTGCTAGATGACGAATTTAGAGCTCTAGCTGTTTCTGAAGTAGATGCAAATATAAATGTAATTGACATTAATCATGATTATATTAACGCTGATGAGTGCAATGATGGCGTTCGACTAATCAGACTTCAACCTTTAATAAGTACTTATAGTCTATTGTCTTCAGTAAGATCATTAAACACAAAACAACGTAAATATCTACATCATGTTTACTAAATGTTGTAGAGAACATAAAGTTTTGTGAGTATGTCGGAGGTGGAGCTGGTGTTGGAAAGAGTAGATTGATAAAAACTATTTACCAATCAATTTCTAATAGATTTAACTCTATTAGAAAGTGCTCCTACTGGGAAAGCTGCTTTTGGAATTGGTGGAGCGACTCTTTATTCATTATTTTCATTGCCAGTCAACCAGCACTCAGGAGAAATCCGTCCACATAGTAATGATACAGTTAATTCGCTCTCATCATTACTTTTGGATTTAAAGTTATTGATGATGAAATTTCAATGGTGGAGCAAGAATGTTGGGATATCTTGATGCTCGATTAAAGCAAATTTTCAAAAGTGCAGAGCGATTTGGTGGAATTTCCATTTCAGTTTTTGGATATTTAGAACAACTACCACCAGTTGGGGATATATGGATATTCAACTCGAACTCTTCAAACCCTTACGGAGTTATTGCAGGAGATTTACTTTGGAATCAGTTTAAATTTTATGTTTTAACTGAAATAATGAGACAAAGGGAAGACCGAAAGTTTGCAGAAACATTAAATTCAATGTCGATAGGAGAAATGAGTGACGAAGAAGTTCGTTTTATACAGTCAAGAGTTGTTGATTCTGATTTCACTTTTCCAAGTGAAGCGATTCAATAATTTTGGTCAAACGCTGAAGCTGATCAATACAACGAATTAAAATTGGGACAAATTCTAAAAGGGGAATTTATATCAGGAGCATTTGATTTAATTAAAACGGAGTCTTTATCGTCGGATGAAAGATCACTTATTAGAAACGTGGTAACCAAAATGAAAACTTCGGAAACACAAGGATTATGTACAGAGCTGAAATTGAAATGTTCAGCAAAATACATGATGACTATTAATATTAATACGAGCGATGGTGCTACTGGCATTTTAATGGAAATAAAATTTCATAAAGAAACAAAAAAAAACCATTACACTTTGGATGCCCTTCTCCGATCAAAGTGTAGGCAGGGAAACAAGGAAAAAGAAACCTCATCCGACTGAATCACTTTGGACTCCTGTTGAAAAATGCATTCGATGTTTCCAATTCAGGCGCAATGAACAAATCTCAATTGAGCGAAAACAATTTCCTTTGGTTTTGGCCGAAGGAATAACTATTCATAAAAGCCAAGGTGCAACATATTCAAAAGTGGTCGTTCATACTCGTAACCGAATGAGTAGGGCTGCATTGTATGTAGCATGTAGTAGAGCTACCAGTATTTCTGGATTATATATTGCAGGGAATTTCATACCTCCGAAACCATTTAAAATAACAGATCCAGTCAAAATTAAGTTAGAAAGACTGCGATTACAACAAGCACTTACAATCCATCATAGCTTTGTTCATGATGATATATATAGTGTAAAATTATTTTATCAAAATGTTCAGAGTTTAAATGCACACCATAAAGATATAGCTACTGATCCCACTATAATGGATGCGGATATTTTATGTTTAGTAGAAACTTGGGCATTTCCGGAAGAAATTCAATCTTTGGAAGGATATTCATTGCTAAGCAAGTTAGACTGTTTCAATGCTGAACATGAAGAGAGATCCAGAAATAAGAAAGGAATATCAGTTTATGTATAAACTGATAAAATTTCGAATGTAAACATACTGTTTAAAGTAGATCATATAATTGGATACTCATTTCAATACATAGTCTTCCGGTATCACAACATTTACATAATTAATTTAT
>NC_060950.1:45664607-45676271 GCF_022045245.1 Lucilia cuprina | reverse complement strand
AGAGCTGAAATAAATATAAACAAATCGTCCCTTGTTAAAGGATCTAAGTGGATAAGTACACCACCCAAATTGGCTAAACGACATGCATGCAATAATATTGAGAATATGCATTTATTCAAAAACATATTCCTTGTGCCTTTAGCTATTTTATAAAATGTGGGCAAAATAATAACTTAAGTAAATTTGAGATTTATAGTGGCAATAATGCGGGAGAAGTTTTTGTTTAATCTTTAATAAAAGATTGTCGAGATATATTTAATAATTATTTAAGAAATATTATTTTCACAACTTCTCTTCTTATGACTCCCATCTATTTGTAAAAGAATTGGGAAAATATTCTTCTCAAATAAAAGTTCTTCCCCTAAACAAAGAGTTTTACATATCTTTATCACATTTTTCACAAATGGACGATAATCAGTATTTAGAGCTTCGGTTACGATTTATGGCTGACAGTTTAGAATTTTTAACAAATAACCTTACATGAAAGATTATTTAAATTCGTTTGAAAAACTAAACTGTACATTTCTTCCATCAAAAAACGATTTCTTTAATAAACTTAACAATATAGAGTGTTCTGATGAAGATTATGAACATGATAAGGAAGTGTGGGTTACATTTAATTAAAAAACTCTAAAAGATTATATGGATTTATATTTAAAAACTGATGTACTCCTTTTATCGTATGTATTTGAAAATTTTAGGAAGGTGTGCAAAAATATTTATAATTTTGAGCCTTGTCAATACTATACTGCACCTGGACTCTCCTGGGATGCCATGCTTAAATATACTGATATACAGTTAGAGTCACTAACTGACATAGATATGTATAATTTCTTTAAAAAGGTATACGCGATAAAAAGATACTCTAAGGTCAATAATAAATATTTTGACGACTTTGATGACATCAAACCTTCTGAATTTTTAATATACTTAGATGCCAATAACTTTTACGGATGGGCCATGTCCGAATATCTTCCTTATGCAGGTTTTAGATGGTTATCAACAGACGAATTTGATATTAATATCATAAATATTGAAGACAATTCTATTGACGGATATGTATTTGAAGTCGATTTGGATTATCCAAACTGTCTACATGATAGCCATAATGATCTTCCATTTTCTCCGGAAAATAAAATAATAAAAAATTCAAAATATAAAAAAGTTAATTGCTGACTTTTCTCCAGAACGTTCCTATGTAGTTCATTATAGAATTTTAAAACAATGTTTGGGTTAAAATGGGTTAGTTCTAAAAAAGATTCATAGAATTTTAACATTTAAACAATCAACATGGCTTAAAAAATATATTGATTTAAATACAATGCACAGAGCTTCAGCAAAAAATAAAAAAAATTTCAAGCTACTCAATAACGCAGTATATGGAAAGACTATGGAAAATGTCGACAAAAGAAAATTTGTGAAAATTGTAACAAATTTGAGTAAAACAAATCGAAATCTTTTAGGAGCCCAAGACTGGATTTCAAAAGCAAATTTCCATAGTGTCTCCATATTAACAGAAGACATGTTAGCAATTCAACTGAAACGAACAAAGACTTACTATAATAAACCTATTTAATTAGGATTCAGTATGCTAGAATTATCTAAATGGAAAATGTTTAATTTTCATTACAATTATATGAAACCAAAATTTAAATCTAAATTATCCCTTAATTATATGGATACAGATTCCTTCATTTATAATATAAAAACAAATGATTTTTATAGTGATATAAAAAACAAGTTAGAGTGCTATATTCGGCCGTGCCAAATCTTAAATACCCTCCACCAACTGCTTTTATGTATATAATTTTTTGTTTGGTGAAATATTTGTGAAAATAAGTTTTCTTATGTTTTTTAATAGAAAGAACATTACAAACACCATCTTTTGTATGTTATTAACGTC
The DNA here is from genome assembly GCF_022045245.1 of Lucilia cuprina. Classification (NCBI taxonomy): domain Eukaryota; kingdom Metazoa; phylum Arthropoda; class Insecta; order Diptera; family Calliphoridae; genus Lucilia; species Lucilia cuprina. The sequence goes on along the minus strand of NC_060950.1, from coordinate 45,674,368 downwards.
CTAAAATATGATTTAGCGATATTTAATAATTTGCATGTGAGTGAAATGTTTAATAAAAAAAAGAAAGAAGAAAATAAAATTATGTTTGAAAAATTTGCATACTAAACATAAAATAAGCAACTAATATCTTTATGAATAAGGAGACAATTGTTTATAATTATAGTTATGATAATGTAACTAGATTAATATTGTGGAAATGGCTTTCGATGGAACGATCGGATAAAGAAATTGACAGTAAAATTTCTGAAGTAAAATAAAAATTTAATTTTTTAAAAACTTTATTTGGTAATGAGTAAAAAGTGTTTACGTAATTTTCGAAAATGAACGAACAATTATGAATGATCGTTAAACAAATTTCAAGTATATTTTATGTGCTATTTGTGTTGAATCAACTTTTGGGAGAGAACCTTGTATGGGAGCTATGACCAATTGTGGGCCGATCGGAAGAAAATTTTACGGTAACATTTATGTATATAAAAGTAATATTTGTAGCAAATTTTGTATAAATATCTTAATTAGGTAGCGAATTATGAGCGTTTAAGTGATTTTCGGGAGGGGACCTTGTATGGGAGCTATGACCAATTGTGGACCGATGAAAAATATTTTCGTTGATATGAATTGTATTGACATAAAACATTAATTTGTAAAAATTTGTGAAGATATCGATATTGTAACGGATGTTATTAACAATAAACACATTTTCCGGGAATATGTACATTTGTATGGGAGGTATATGAAATTTTGAACCGATTTTTACGATTTTTAACAATGTTAATTCTGGCATCCTGGCATAGATGTATCTCTGACAAAATTCAGCAATTTATCTGCAATAGTTTTTGTAAAAAGTACAAATAAATATGTGAAAAAACTCTGAAACTATTTCACCGATCTTGCTGATTTTCAATACCTAACTGCTTAGGATAACAATGAATATTTTGAGTGAATTTTGTGGAGTTTCGTTGCTTCTTTTTTAACGTGAGCGTGTTTTATACAGACAGACAGACGGACATATCTATGTTGGGTCTTAGATGAATATTTCTTAGTGTTACAAAGGGAATGACAAACTGATATATACCCTCTATCACCACTGATGGTGGTAAAAATATAAACAAAAATAAAGAACTACACTGCACTGCAAATGGCTGAAATGAAAAGAATATATTGGGAATCATATTGGAAACCGAGGTTCTCGGTCTCTAAAAGCGAAAATGCCACCCGCCATCAAGTTATTTGAGTTTTTGATTTTTAATTTTGAGTTTTTCTTGGTTTTGTGAAAGATCGAAAATCTTTTGATTTCTTCTTTTTATACATACGATTTTTTTATTTTTTGGACTTAAAGAGAAGATTTATATTAACTTTTTGTTTTAAATGGTTTTAACCCGTCGCGCGAGTTTCTTATAACAACAAACCAACGCTATGGCGACAACAAGTATTGTAACTTGTAGTACTGATACCCCTACCACCATGTCGATCGCTGCAGTTACTAATCCCACAGCCAGTACAGCAAATCCTGTCGTCAGCACCCAAGAACCTCATGATCTTTCGATCATCTCCGAAGATGCTAACCAGACGGTAGTATCTTCAACCTTTCTAAGTGAGGCAGCGCAGAATATAAGAAGAGAAGTTCGAGAGAGCATGGCAGGCCAAGGAGCTGAAAGTTCAATCAAGTCAGCGATGTCCAGAACATAGTGAGTACCTCGGTTGGTTTACACCAAATACAATTGATGAAGGAGCTCATTCTGTACCGAGCAACAGGCTGTCAAGCCTCTACGTGTCCTCAGGTCTTGCCGTTTCAACCTCCAGGAACCTCTCAGTAAACAAACCTCGGGCTAGTATCCAGCCGCCTCCAGTACAGACGCAATATCAGCAGCAGCAGCAAAATCCTCTGCCGCTTATCCAGCAGCCGGCGGTGTGTAATAGTTAGTCGCAGCAACTTTGGTCGAGGAAAACTCTCAAAGTCTGCAGCCAGCGCAACAGCAAAGCCTGTTACCATACTTCCAACCGTCAGCAGCAATTATGGCCCCAATCTCAGCAAGGTCCACAGGACAATTTTTAAAGGCAAAGTGCGGCCCAGGCTGGGTATCCACAGGATACTTGGTTATGGCCCGCTTAACCACAGCCACCGCCTCTAAACTACAACTTGGCAATGTCCATGCCAAGACCCCAAGAGTCCTTGGACAAGTTAAAATTAGCTAAATGGGGCGTGAAGTTCGATGGTACGAATAAGAATTTCTTTATCCGATCGTTCCATCGAAAGCCATTTCCACAATATTAATCTAGTTACATTATCATAACTATAATTATAAACAATTATCTCCTTATTCATGAAGATATTATTTGCTTATTTTATGTTTAGTATGCAAATTTTTCTTCTTTCTTTTTTTTTATTAAACATTTCACTCACATGCAAATTATTAAATATCGCTAAATCATATTTTAGGACGTTAATAACATACAAAAGATGGTGTTTGTAATGTTCTTTCTATTAAAAAACATAAGAAAACTTATTTTCACAAATATTTCACCAAACAAAAAATTATATACATAAAAGCAGCAGAATATAGCACTCTAACTTGTTAATAATAATTTAAAATGTGTGTAGGATATTCTTAATAAAATCTTCAAATAAAATAACTCCTTACTTATTGGGGATTCCATATGATGCAATATTATTTTTAAAGGCATTATTAATTACATACTAATCATCATCATCATCAGAATGGATGATCATCTCTCCATAATTTTCAGGTGTTATGTCCATTTCGTTATTGGCATTAACTTCATCAACATGTTCTATCACATTATCAACCTCACCATTTTCCGTTGATATATCCATAGTATTATTTGAATATTGTGTAAGGTTTTCTTAATCAATTTGTTCTTCGTTCTGCTGCTGTAGGTTTTCGGCTTGAATTATTGGTGCCCCATATTGTGGATATTGATGCATGAGATAATATGATGGCATGGGATTTGGTATATTATGTACCAAATCCAATGATATTGTTGATTATTAATAGGGTAATGTATAAAAGGATACTGAACCAAAGTGCCGGGAGGATATACCCCATATTGATTTTGCTGCCATTGCATTTGGTTATTGTACATTATTTGAGCATGCTGGAGTTAATCCATTTGATTAAAATTAATCATTTGAGCATTATTTGAGGTCGCTGTGGTTGAGCATGACTTTCAACATGCTCCAAATATGATTTTCTGTACTTGTATACTTTATTGCATGGATTGCATTTATACATTGATTGGGCGTTTGAACTCATTTTAGTATTTTTCTTTTTTATTTCATAATTAATCAAACAAATACATTATTTAATTTTTTTTAATTTTATTTTTAAAACATTTTATATTGTTAATTTTTTCACAATAATTATTACTATTGTTTTTATTTTTAATTATTATTTTCTTTAATTTTATTTTAAAAATTTTTTAAATTGTTAATTTATTCACAATAATTATTACTATTGTTTTTAATTTTAATTATTTTTTTGAATTTTTTCACAATAATAATTACTGTTGTTTCTATTTTTATACCCTTCACCATCGTGAGAAGGGTATATATAAGTTTGTCATTCCGTTTGTAATTTCTATAATATAATTTTCCGACCCTATAAAGTATATATATTCTGGATCCTTATAGAAAGCGTAGTCGATTAAGCCATGTCCGTCTGTCTGTTGAAATCAGTTTTTAGAGGACCCCAGATATCGGCGAGATCCGAATCTTCAATAATTCTATTAGACATGCTTTCGAGAAGATCGCTACTTAAAATCAGCAAAATCGGTCGGTAAATAACGGAGATATGAGCAAAAATCCGAGACAATCTCTAAAAATTTCATCAAAAAATGTCAAAAACAACACTGTATATAGAAAAAGATGTACACGTGTGTGTGTAGATGTATTTGGTTTTATTCAGCTGTGTTTGGAATCCAAACATACAAAAAAATGCACAGCAAAAAAATATGATTTGAATTTTTTGTTAAAATAAAATAATTTTCCCTTTTGTTTTGCAAATATATTTTTTAATGAATAGAAAAAAGTATTTAAAACGTTTTCAATTATATGAGAGTAGATGCGAATAATGTATGTTTGAAATTTAACACTAACACAAATTTTTGGAAAAAATTTGTGTTAGTGCTTTTTGCTTTTTAAAACAATTTTTTTACGATAAACAATATCTACGTCTCGTCAATGTTTACCAGCAATGAATACGAAAGTGTTGTTGTTTTACTCTTGCTTGTATACTGTTAAAAACAATAACAACGTATTGCTAGTATTAAGCGCATATAAGTGTATAGAAAACACACTGTCTATAGCTAAGCGCATATAAGTGTATAGAAAACACACTGTCTATAGCTAAGCGATTTACAAACACAAAAGAGTACCAAGCACATAGGGCTTGGGCACCCTTGGTTTGGATGCTGTTGGCGTCATTGCGTTGTTATTTTTGTTTTTGTTTTTCTGTGTTTTTCGTTATGTATGTTTAGATGCCTGTTGGTTTAGAATCTAAACTTTAGATGCCTTGTGTATTTTGTGTTTTATTTCGTTTAGCGTTGTTGTTGTTCTTTTTTTTTGTTTATCTTTTGATGTAATAATAATGTAGTCGGGAAAAAATTTAAAATTTATAAAAGATGTTTAAAATACACTATGGTGATTCGGCACAGCCGAATATAGCACTCTTACTTTTTAAATATGGTTTTTATTTTATTATTTTTTTCACAAATACTTTGACTTATACACACTAAAATGTTGTAATTTCGGTCAGTACAACAATACTACCCAAATTATTTACATTGTACTTCCAAATCCATATGTGCGTCAGATGTATTTATTTTTTTCTACGTTCATGAATGAAATGCTTTGTCAACAAAATTTTAACATTCAACTTGCTAAATATGTAGGTCAGATATATATTTTTCCGATCATGAATGAAATTGTTTATCTTAAGCAAAGCACCAGGCTCACAGCAATTTCAGTACGCATACTTACGCACTTGATTCTTTTAAACTTACATTCTTTCTTTTTTAATTTAAACGAAAACAAAACAAGAGGCTGACAAAAACAAGGAACCTCTTGAAATTTTAAAACTAGCACGAATTCTCAAATTACAAAACGCGGCTAATATAAAGAAATAAACAAACCAAATTTATAGGGACCGTACACTTTAAAAGCCAGACTGACGGTTTCAATTCTTACACACACAAGCACACACTCCAATTCATAAAACGGTATTGATTTTTTTAAAGTTATCAATAGAATCAAAAATTTTTTTTATATTTCGTATGGAGACGAAACACTTATTGATTAAAGTATTGAATATTATTCGTAGATCTGTAGTTTAGATGGTTAAAGCGCTTTAACCATGTAAGCTAATTTCACAATCCTTAGAACGCCTGAGTTCGATCCTTCATTAATCCTCATAAAAAAGAGTAGGTACACCTCGAGTGTGCTGCTTTTTTATTAATTTTAATTTTTAAAAGTTGTATTTTAAATTTTAATTATTCAAATTTGTATTTTTAAAATTTTTATTTTTTAAATTTTTCAAATTTCTATTTTATTAAATTTTTTACTTTTTTACAAAAATTTTCTTTAATTATGTATTCAGTTTCCACTACTATTGATCGTACATACAAAGTATAAAACATATAAACAAACTCCTTCTAGACGAAAGAAAACATAATTCTTAAACGTAAACAAAGAACCACTTGAAATTAAAATTTAATAAACAAAAACTAAAAAACTGTGGGCAGAAAAACACACAGCAGGACAAACACCGTACAAAAAACATACTTTCAAGTGGACCACTTGAAGTTATTTACGAAAAACTTTAGAGGAAAACATATAACACACCAAAATGTAGGGAATTGGACTAGTTACAACGTCCAATACAACAACCTTTATCAGAGGTCCAAAATTCGGTCAAAAACTCAAAAAACACTTTTGAGTGAAATATTGAAACACACTTTTTTGTTTTATGAAAAATTTTGGAACAAAACATGTTATACACTGTGAGGCATGTTTAAATAATTAAATCATAGTGGCTATGAAATTTTGATTATTCGTTTCAAAAATTTTCAAATCAAATTTTTTCATTTCTATAAAAATATTCATACTTATAATTTGTTAATTTTAAAATACGTAATAAATTTTAAACAATTTATAAATCGGAATAATATTTGATCTTTTTGCCTTGAACGGCGACTGTATTTGTTAACTGGACATTTATATTGTTTTGATTTATAAGAAAGGTAAGAATTTTACATTAGAATGTTGAATATTTGGATAGTTTTTAAGAAAGATTTTGTTTTAGAATAATAATAGTTGGCAATTTTAACGAAAAGGAAGCGAATACCGCATTTATGGCTATTGCTGAGGCTGGTATCCGTAAAATAAGTACCAGTACCTTTCAGAAAACAGCTATTAGATTTTCAATATCAAGACTTCAAAAACTCAAATATAACAAGTCACCAATCAAGAATTATCTAATATTATCCTGGATTAAGCAATCACACATTAAAAATTTTGCGACAACAACAATTAACTCTGAATTTTTCGAATTGTACATCAATTTTGTCTCAGATTCGTCCATATATTTTTTTTATAAACCAGACTTACCTATCTTTCGGGAAACTATAAGCTAATAACCACTAATATCTGTATTTTACCTCAATAATTCTAAGCAAGTTTATATAACATTACTTAAGATTTTTTTTGTTTCATCTTTTCGCGTTTTGTTTTTTTGTTACTTGAATAATATTTTTCGTTAATTTAAATAGTAATATTTCAATAATTTGCAATATTTAAATAACACAATTACACAAATTCTAATTTTGAGTGAATATAACTAAAACCTTTAAAAAAACTTAACATTAAACTTCTTCGAGGATCAGGCCTGTCGTCGTTGGAGTATGTAAAAATGGTGAGTTAAGAAAAACTTTTAAAGTATTTAAAAATAAACAAAAAAATAAACACTCAAAAACAGAAACACTCAAAAATAACATAAAAAAAATTTAAGAAACATATAAAATATACTTTAATTCTATAAAAAAAAAATCTTTATATATAAATATATATAAAAGAAAATGTAATGCACAATAGTAATAATTTTTTTTTTAACCAGTTTATTTAACTTTTTAATTATAATTATTTTTTTTTTTGAGAACAAATATTTATATATCAAGTATTAATTTTGCTACACTAACCACTTTGTTAACATGTTGAAATTATTGAAATTTATTTTAATTCATAATAATTTTTTTTGAATTTCGAAATGACTTGTTAAATTAGTTAAAATTTCATGAAAAGTTAGGTATGTAAATGGGGTAGTATGATTCGGGCTATCTACTTTGATTCAGGATAGCAAAGGTAGGGTAGGGTGCAGAATGAAGGGATAATAACACCAACATCTCTTCAACAAGTTTCAATTCAATTTAGTATTTTTTTGGCGTTTAATTTTATTTTATTTGTCGGCTGTAATGCTACCTTATTTTATTATTTATGCAAGGAACATAAATCTAATTATTTTGTGACAAAGAACCATCCCCAATTTCCCTGAGCACGGCCGGAACATAGGTAGCCCGTCTCAAAATAGTTAGAACCTTTAAGGTCCGTCCGTCACAACACCAAAATATAGGGATTTGGACTAACTACAACGTCCAATACAACAACTTTTGTCAACAGTCTAAAATTTGGCCCCAAACTCAAAAAACCATTTTGAGCGAAATATTGAAAAACACTTTTTTAAAAACATCGGCCCAAACTCAAAAAACCATTTTGAGTGAAATATTAAAGATCACTTTTATAAAAACTTTGTCTTATAAAAAACTTAAGAGCAAAACATACTACACACCAAAATGAGGGATATGAACTAGCTATAACGCCCAAAATCGGCCCAAAACTCAAAAAACAATTTTGAGTAAAATATTGAAAAACACTTTTCAAAAACTTTGTTTTATGAAAACTTTAGGGCAAACTATACACCAAAATGTAGGGAATTGACGTCCAATACAACAACCTTTGTCAGAGATTCAAAATTCGGACCAAACTCAAAAAACAATTTTGAAAAACACGTTTTTTAAAACTTTGTTTTTTGAAACACTTTAGAGAAAAACATACTATACACCAAAATGTAGGGTCCAACCTCCAACACCGCAACCTTTGTCAGAAGTCCAAAATTCGGACCCAAACTAAAACACCATTTTGAGTGAAATGTTAAAGAACACTTTTTTTAAAAGCTATGTTCTACGAAAAACTTTAGAGCAAAACATATTATACACCAAAATGTGGGGAATTAGACTAGCTACAACGTCCAAAACAACAACATTTGTCAGAAATCCAAAATTCGGCCCCAAACTCAAAAAACAATTTTGAGTAAAATATAAATAAATAAATAAATAAATAAATATAAAGTATGTAAGTTTTTAAGGAAAATTATAGAAAATGGAAACTAATTACACACTTTTGCCATTAAAAATAAATACAAATTGTTGTATTTTATATTTTTGTCAACATGTTTATAATAAACTTTTTAAATTTAAAATTACATGATTTTTGCTTAAAAATATTTTTTAAACAAAAAATGTTTAAATGTACATATTTTTAAAGGAATAAAAAATTTGTCAAAATTTTATTTTTTGAAATATAAAACGCTGCCGAAAGACACATTACTTTTTGATTCTATTATTGAGAAATAAATTAAATTAATGTTCGAATAGAAGTGACCGCGAAATAAGTTTTTCGAAAATGAACGTAAGATATATACAAAAGTAATATATTTCATTTGAGCTCATACATATGCAGATGACATAATGAAATGTACAGATCTTATGCTGAATAATTTTGGCCTATAAAGGTCCCTCTAAAAATTTGCGAAAAATGTTTTAGAATGGGTGTTGTCATTGAAATAATAGGTGGTCAATAAAAATACATATTACGTTCCTTTTAAAATCAAGATGCTTTTGTCCAACAACAAATAGGGAATAATTTGCACAAATTTATCAATTAAGGCTTTCGTAAGTATAAATTTGTATTTAAATATATGGAAAATTTCGTGTCCTATGGACAATTATTGCTAGGGCCAATACGTGAAATTTACACTCATTTGAAAAAAACCCTGTATTACCAAAATATCCAACTCTGAAGCATTCTAATCCAGTAGTACTAACCTTGGTGCATATTTCATCTAAATCGAGTTTATAAATTGGGTCACTTGACACGATATTGCATATATATTAAAAATAAATAATAACAAATTATAACCACCTACAGAATAGTCCAAAGAAAAGACCCGAAATTCAAGAAAAAATAGTTGTTGAGGACAATGTGGAACTAATAGAACTGTTAAATCAATAAATTTTCGTACTTTTATGCATTATATTCGCAATTCTTTAAACTAATAAATAAATACAAAACTATTAAAAATAAAAGTAAAGGTGCTAAATTTTTTATGTGTTTATATATACATATTTATAAACAATATAGTTTTAAATTTACATATAAAAATTGTTTTTTTAGGCAAAAAGTGTTTAAATTTAAACAAAACTGAAATGTTGCTAAACATTTTAAACACATTAATAGGTAAAAATAAAAAATTTGTTTCAATTATTTCTACATACAATGTGTTTAAAAATTTTTAATACTTTTCAACATGTATTTTTACACTTATTATACTAGGAGTCTGGTAACCTACAATAAATATTGTAAATTTAAACAAAATTTTATAAGAGTGAAAAACACTCTTATAAAACACTCT
>NC_060950.1:45663000-45664507 GCF_022045245.1 Lucilia cuprina | reverse complement strand
AGTTTGAAAGGAAGAGTAAGTATAATTATATTTAGCTTAAATTTGGTTTGGTCTAGTAGGTCAATATAGGTATCGATTGAAAGAGGAGAATAACAGTATTTTTACAAAAAAATAGTTTTAAAATGAAAGAATAAAAAAACTAAAAAATGTCCTTTAAAATTAAATCCTTTAATATCCTTATTTTCTATGGTCAGTTTTTTTGAAAAAAATATATGTTATATTGACAAATATGGAGTTGCAGACCACCAAATTTCATGGCTTTATCTTTATTAGTACTTAGTAAAAAAATTAAAAGTTAAGATACATTCAAATTAAAAAAATTTTGTTGTGAATATTTTGTTTAATTTAATTTATTATTTATACCAATTACCTACTCCCATTATCTCAATGTCTGTTAATTTTTTATCCTAACGTTAAATTGACAGTTTTCGGACAAAATATCTACCAATTAAACATAACCGGTGGTTGAGATAACAGGCCTTAAAATATATATAACGATGAAAAGCTACATAAAAAACGTTTATATATGTAGACATAAATCTCTCCTCTTTATTTTATAATATACATATTAAAGGCCAGCACAAGACAGCAATAATGCGACAATTTGTTAAAAATTTCGTGTGCTTATGAGGGCGCACACGATAATTGTCGCATTATTGTTGTCTTGTGCAGGCCTTTAATCTCTATTTGACTCTAGCCCACTTTCAGAAAATTAATTTTTCTTCATTATGTCACAATTGAAATAAAATTCAACATAAATATTTTATTTGCTAAAATAAATCACATTTGAAAGAAACTCACAACTGGTGTGATATGCTCGGCCCAGTCTGGCTATACTTTCATAACTTGTTGAAATATTTATGCATATCGTGGTTTACTAATTGCACATGGTATACCTTCGCCCTGTTGTATTTTTTACTGAAAACTAAACTAACTACTTTGATAACATTATTATAGAAATTAGAATAACTGTAGAGTTCGGAATAATTGTGTTAAATTAAAAAGGAAAATATACTTTCCCAGAAGGTAGTTTAACATGAAAGGATAAAAAATGCAATATATCCTTAATCGATTTTTATCTTTTCATATTGTTCAAAGTTTCTACTTTTTTAACTTTTTATCATAGAGATAAAGAAACTCGGTTCCGCAATATATCTAAAAAGTTTCTAAGTTATCTAAAAAGTTTCTAAAAAGATGTATATAGAATTTATACTTTTTGGAAAGCTGACTTTACATAAAATACGATAAATGATACCGAGGGGACCAGGTCCATCCAAAAAAAACCCCTATTTTTTATGGAAAATTCAATTTTGAGCAAAAATTCTCAAATCGCATAGTCGATATCAAATTATGACCTGTTTTATAGAAATTACAAACTTATATATACCCTTCGAAAGTGAAGGGTATAAAAACAAACAAAATGCTTTATTTGTTTTAAATAATTCCCATTTTTAACATACATACTGACTGGTGTTTTAGTTTGTGACTGAATTTCGGAATTCTAACA
>NC_060950.1:45643165-45662900 GCF_022045245.1 Lucilia cuprina | reverse complement strand
AGGGTATAAAAACAAACAAAATGCTTTATTTGTTTTAAATAATTCCCATTTTTAACATACATACTGACTGGTGTTTTAGTTTGTGACTGAATTTCGGAATTCTAACAAAGGTTGTTCTAAAGAACGTTATAGCTAGTCCAATTCTCCACATTTTGTTGTGTAATATGTTTTGCTATAAAGTATTTCGTAGAATAAAGTTGTTAAAAAAGTGTTCTTTAACATTTCATTCAAAATGTTTATTTTAGTTTGGGGATGAATTTTGGAATTCTGACAAATTTGGTATGTAATATGTTTTGCTCTAAAATTTTTCGTAGAACAAAGTTTTTAAAAAAGTGTTCTTTAACATTTCACTCAAAACAGCTTTTTTAGTTTGGGACCGAATTTTGGACTTCTGACAAAAGTTGTTGTATTGGACGTTGTAGCTAGGCCGATTCCCTACATTTTGGTGTATAAAATGTTTTGCTCGAAGGTTGTTGTATTGGACATTGTAACTAGTCCGATTCCCTACATTTCGGTGTATAAAGCTCTAAAGTTTTTCATAAAACAAAGTTTTTAAAAAAGTGTTTTTCAATATTTCACTCTAAATGGTTTTGTGAGTTTTTATGAATTTTAGACTTCTGACAAAGTTTGTTTTATTGGACGTTGCAGCTAGTCTAATACTCTACATTTTGATGTTTAACATGTTTTGCTCTAAAGTTTTTCGTAGAACAAAGTTTTTAAAAAAGTGTTTTTTAATATTTATCTCAAAATTGTTTTTTGAGTTTGGGGCCGAATTTTGGACATCAGACAATAGTTGTTGTATTGGACGTTGTAGCTAGTCTGATTCCCTACAATTTGGCGTATAATATGTTTTGCTCTAAAGTTTTTCGTAGAACAAAGTCTTTAAAAAAGTGTTTTTAATATTTCACTCAATATGAATTTTTTGAGTTTGGGCCGAATTTTGGACATCTGACAAAGGTTGTTGTATTGGACGTTGTAGCTAGTTCAATTCCCTACATTTTGGTGTATGATATGTTTTGCTCTAAAGATTTTATACCCACCATCAAAAAAGATGGGGGTATATTGTTTTTGTCATTCCGTTTGTAACACATCGAAATATTCGTCTAAGACCCATAAAAGTATATATATTCTGGGTCCTTATTAGATTCTAAGACGATCTAGCCAGCGATCTAGCGTCTGTCCGTCTGTTGAAAACACGATAGAGTCCAAATGGATGCAGCTAGCGAGCTGAAATTAAAAATGAGCAATATCGGTCCAGGATTTCGTCTATACCCAATATAAGCCCGCTTCAGAAAATGAATTTATCGCCCATAATTGGCTAACAGAAACATCAATAGCGGTGAAATTTGGCACAAATATGTTTTATGGGAACATAAATATCTCGTAGAATTTTATACAGATCGGCCCATAACTGACCCTACCCCCCATATAAAGTCCCCTTCAGAAAATGACTTTAACGCCCATAACTTGCTAAGAGAAGCATCAATAGCGGTAAAATTCGGCACAAACATGTTTTATGGAAACATAAATCTCTTTGTTGAATTTTATAAGAATCGGTCCATAATTGACCCTACCCCCATATAAAGTCCCCTTTAGACAATGACTTTAAACAGTGACATAAACTAGTTTCGTGAGAGCCAAAAGCTCCCTATCAAAATTTATAAGGATCGATCCTCATTGAAAGTGGTCCACGTTTTGAAATAGCCTTATATAAGGCCCCTTTAGAAAATAACTCTATCGTTCATAACAGGCTAAGAGATGAATCAATAGCGGTGAAATTCGGCATAAACATGTTTTATAAGAATTTTAATATCTTCATATAAGGTCCCCTTCAGAAAATGGCTTTAATACTCATATCTGACCTTAGGAAAGATATATATATATATAGCAATAAAATGCGACATAAAAAAGTTTTATAGGAACTAAACTTTTTTCCTAAACTTTATGAGGATGGGCCCATAATTGACCCTACCCCCAATATAAGCTCCCTTTCAGAAAATTACTTTAAGGCTTATCACTGACTCAAAAATTTGAGTACACCAGTAAAATTATACATAAACATGTTATGTACGAGCCAAAAGATCTTTAAAGCTCATTACTTACTTGAAACTGCGAGTGCAGCGATCAAATTCGACATAAACAATTTAGCTAAAATATCCCACTATATTTTATGAGGATCAGTCTGTAATTGACCCTACCCCCTATAATTGCGATTACAGCAGTGAAATTCTACATAAACAAGTTTTGTACTAGCCAAAAACTCTTTATCAAATATAATGGAAATCGGTCTACAATTGACTCCACATAATTTATATACAAAAGTGTAAGATTCGCTCCAGAAAATCACTTTAACGCTCATGTGTGGCTCAAATTACGGTAGTTTTATAGGAACTGAAATTTTTCAACTTAATTTGATGAGGATCGGTCGATAACTATCAAACCCCCATATTCGGTTTTATCCAGAAAATTACTTTAAACCTCATGACTCAATAAATGAAGGAATGATTTGATGGTGGGTATATAAGATTCGGCATGGCCGAATATAACACTCTTACTTGTTCATAAAACAAAGTATTTAAAAAGTTGTTTTTCAATATTTCACTCAAAATTGTTTTTTTTTTTTAGTTTGGGACCGAATTTTGCACTTCTGACGTAGGTTAGTGTTGGACGTTGTAGCTAGTCCAACTCTCTACATTTTGGTGTGTAATATGTTTTGCTCTATAGTTTTTCATATAACAAAGTTTTTAAAAAAGTATTTTTCAATATTTCACTCAAAATTGTATTTCGGGCTTGGGGCCGAATTTTGGACTTCTGACGTAGGTTGTTGTGTTGGACGTTGTAGCTAGCCCAATTTTTTGACTTCTGACAAAGGTTTACGATGTAGCTAGTCTAATTCCCTACATTTTGGTGTATAATATGTTTTTGCTCTAAAGTTTTCGATAAACAAACTTTTTTAAAAAGTGTTTTTTAATATTTCAATCAAAATTGATTTTTGAGTTTGGGGCAGAATTTTGGACTTCTGAGAAAGGTTGTTGTATTTTACGTTGTAGCTAGTCTAATTCCCTACATTTCGGTGTGTATTATGTTATGTTCTAAAGTTGTTTATAAAACAAAATTTTTAAAAAAGTGTTTTTTTAATATTTCACTCAAAATTGTTTTTTGAATGTGGGACCGAATTTTGATCTCTGACAAAGGTTGTTGTATTTTACGTTGTAGCTAGTCTAATTCCCAACATTTTGGTGTATAATATGTTTTCTGTAAAGTTTTCCATAAAACAAAGTTTTAAAAAAGTGTGTTTTAATATTTCACTCAAAATGGTTTTTGAATTTGGAGCCGAATTTTGGACATCTGGCACAGGTTGTTGTATCTTACGTCGTAGGTAGTCCCACTCCCTACATTTGGTGTATAATATGTTTGCGTTAAGGTTTTTCGTAAACATAAATTTAAAAAAAAAGCTCTTTAATATTTCACTCAAAATTGATTTTTGAGTTTGGGGCCGAATTCTGACATTCTAACAAAAGTTGTTGTATGGACGTTATAGCTAGTCTAATTTCCTACATTTTGGTGTATAATATGTTTTGCTCTGTTTTTAAAAAAGTGTTCTTGAATATTTCACTCAAATTTTGTTCTTTGAGTTTGGGCCGAATTTTTGACTTCTGACAAAGGTTTACGATGTAGCTAGTCTAATTCCCTACATTTTGGTGTATAAATATGTTTTGCTCTAAAGTTTTTCGTAAAACAAACTTTTTTAAAAAGTGTTCTTTAATATTTCAATCAAATTGATTTTTTGAGTTTGGGGCCGAATTTTAGACTTCTGACAAAGGTTGTTGTATTGGGCGTTGTAGCTAGTCTAATTTCCTACATTTTGGTGTATAATATGTTTTGCTCTGTTTTTAAAAAAGTGTTCTTGAATATTTCACTCAAATTTGTTTTTTGAGTTTGGGCCGAATTTTTGAATTCTGATAAAGGTTTACGATGTAGCTAGTCTAATTCCCTACATTTTGGTGTATAATATGTTTTGCTCTAAAGTTTTTTCGTAAAACAAACTTTTTTAAAAAGTGTTCTTTAATATTTCAATCAAAATTGATTTTTTGAGTTTGGGCCGAATTTTGGACTTCTGAGAAAGGTTGTTGTATTTTACGTTGTAGCTAGTCTAATTCCCTACATTTCGGTGTGTAATATGTTTTGTTCTAAAGTTGTTTATAAAACAAAATTTTTAAAAAAGTGTTTTTTTAATATTTCACTCAAAATGGTTTTTTGAATGTGGGACCGAATTTTGATCTCTGACAAAGGTTGTTGTATTTTACGTTGTAGCTAGTCTAATTCCCAACATTTTGGTGTATAATAAGTTTTGCTGTAAAGTTTTCCATAAAACAAAGTTTTTTAAAAAAAGTGTGTTTTAATATTTCACTCAAAATGGTTTTTGAATTTGGAGCCGAATTTTGGACATCTGGCACAGGTTGTTGTATCTTACGTCATAGGTAGTCCCATTTCCTACATTTGTTGTATTGGACGTTGAAGCTAGTCCAGTACCCTACATTTCGGTGTGTAATATGTTTTGTTCTAAAGTT
This sequence comes from Lucilia cuprina, assembly GCF_022045245.1. Classification (NCBI taxonomy): domain Eukaryota; kingdom Metazoa; phylum Arthropoda; class Insecta; order Diptera; family Calliphoridae; genus Lucilia; species Lucilia cuprina. Next base: position 45,658,329 of record NC_060950.1, on the reverse strand, counting down.
GTTCACAAAACAAAGTTTTTAAAAAAATGTGTTTTGATATTTCACTCAAAATTGATTGTTGAATGTGGGGCCGAATTTGGACCTCTGACACAGCTTGTTGTATTGGACGTTGTAGCTAGTCCAATTGCCTACATTTTGGTGTATAATATATTTTGCTCTAAAGTTTTGCGTAGAACAAAGTTTTAAAAAAAAGTGCATTAATATTTCACTCAAAATTGATTTTTGGGTTTGGGCCGAATTTTGGACTTCTGACAAAGGTTGTTGTATTATACGTTGTAGCTAGTCTAATTCCTTGCATTTTGCTGTATAATATGTTTTGCTCTAAAGTTTTCCATAAAACAAAGTTTTTAAAATAAGTGTATTTAAATATTTCACTCAAAATGGTTATTGAATTTGGAGCCGAATTTTGGACTTCTGGCACAGGTTGTTGTTTCTTTCGTTGTAGGTAGTCCCATTCCCTACATTTTGGTGTATAATATGTTTTGCTTTAAAGTTTTTCGAGAACAAAGTTTTTAAAGAAAAGTGTTCATTAATATTTCACTCAAAATTGATTTTTGGGTTTGGGGCCGAATTTTGGACTTCTGACAAAGGTTGTTGTATTGGACGTTGTAGCTAGTCCAATGTCCTACATTTCGGTGTGTAACACGTTTTGTTCTAAAGTTGTTCATAAAACAAAGTTTTTAAAAAAGTGTTTTTTTAATATTTCACTCAAAATTGTTTTTTGAATGTGGGACCGTATTTTGATCTCTGGCAAAGGTTGTTTTATTGGACGTTGTAGCTAGTCTAATTGCATACATTTTGTTGTATATGTTTTGCTCTAAAGTTTTTCATAAAACAAAGTTTTTAAACAAGTGTTTTTCAATATTTCACTCAAAATTGTTTTTTCATATTGGGGTCGAATTTTGACCTTCTGACAAAGGTGTTTGTAGCTAGTCTAATTCCATACATTTTGGTGTATAATATGTTTTGCTCTAAAGTTTTTCATAAAACAAAGTATTTAAAAAAGTTTTCTTTAATATTTCACTCAAAATTGACTTTGGTGTGTAATATGTTTTGCTCTAAAGTTGTTCATAAAACAAAGTTTTTAAAAAAGTGTGTTTAAAATATCAATCTAAATTGTTTTTTTGAATTTGGAGTCGAAATTTTGGACTTCTGGCAAAGGTTGTTGTAATGGACATTGTAGCTAGTTCAATTACCTAAAGTTGTTCATAAAACAAAGTTTTTAAAAAAGGGTTTTTTTAATATTTCACTCAAAAATTGTTTTTTGAATTTGGAGCCGAATTTCGGACTTCTGACTAAGATTGTTGTTATAGACGTTGTAAGCTAGTCCAATTACAATTCTAAAGTTGTTCATAAAACAAAGTTTAAAAAAAGTGCGTTTTAATATTTCACTCAAAATTTTTTGTTGAATGTGGGGCCGAATTTGGACCTCTGACATAGGATGTTGTATTGGATGTTGTAGCTAGTCCAATTGCCTACATTTTGGCGTATAATATGTTTTGCTCTAAAGTTTTTCATAAAACAAAGTCTTTAAAAAAGTTTTCTTTAATATTTCACTCAAAATTGATTTTGGTGTGTAATATGTTTTGCTCTAAAGTTGTTCATAAACCAAAGTTTTTAAAAAAGTGTGTTTTAGTATATCACTCAAAATTGTTTTTTTGAATTTGGAGTCGAATTTTGGACTTCTGGCAAAGGTTGTTGTAATGGACATTGTAGCTAGTCCAATTCCCTACATTTTGGTGTATAATGTGTTTTGCGCTAAAGTTTTTCGTAGAACAAAGCTTTTAAAAAAGTGTTCTTTAATATTTCACTCAAAATTGTTCTTTGAATTTGGAGTCGAATTTTGGACTTCTGTTTTCAATATATCACTCAATTTTTTTTTCATATTGGGGTCGAATTTTGATCTTCTGACAAAGGTGTTGTATTGGACATTGTAGCTAGTCTAATTCCATACATTTTGGTGTATAATATGTTTTGCTCTAAAGTTTTTCATAAAACAAAGTTTTTAAAAAAGTGTTTTTCAATATTTCACTCAAAATTGTTTTTTCATATTGGGGTCGAATTTTGGCCTTCTGATATAGGTGTTGTATTGGACGTTGTAGCTAGTCCAATTGCCTACATTTTGGTGTATAATATGTTTTGCTCTAAAGTTTTTCGTATAACAAAGTTTTTAAAAAAGTGTTCTTTAATATTTCACTCAAAATTGATTTTTGAGTTTGGGGCCGAATTTTGGCATTCTAAAAGAAGTTGTTGTATTAGCCGTTGTTTTGTTCTAAAGTTGTTCATAAAACAAAGTTTTTAAAAAAGAGTTTTTTTAATATTTCACTCAAAATTGTTTTTTGAATTTGGAGCCGAATTTTGGACTTATGATAAAGGTTGTTGTTAAAGACGTTGTAGCTAGTCCAATTACCTAAATTTTGGTGTATAATATGTATTGCTCCAAAGTTTTTAAAAAAGTGTTCTATAATATTTCGCTCAAAATTGATTCTTGAGTTTGGGGCCAAATTTTGGACTTCTGACAAGGGTTTGTATTGAACGTTGTAGCTAGTCTACTTTCCTACATTTTGGTGTATAACATGTTTTGCTCTAAAGTTTTCCATAAAACAAAGTTTTTTAAAAAAAATTTGTTTTAATATTTCACTCAAAATGGTTTTTGAATTTGGAGCCGAATTTTGGACTTCTGGCACAGGTTGTTGTATCTAACGTTGTAGGTAGTCCCATTCCCTACATTTTGATGTATAATATGTTTTGCTCCAAAGTAGTTTTTCGTAGAACAAAGTTTTGAAAAAAATGTTCTTTAATAATTTACTCAAAACTGATTTTTGAGTTTGGGGCCGAATTTTGGCATTCTAACAAAAGTTGTTGTATTGGACATTGTAGCTAGTCCAATTCCCTACATTTTGGTGTATTATGTGTTTTGCGCTAAAGTTTTTCGTAGAACAAAGCTTTTAAAAAAGTGTTCTTTAATATTTCACTCAAAATTGTTCTTTGAATTTGGAGTCGAATTTTGGACTTCTGTTTTCAATATATCACTCAATTTTTTTTTCATATTGGGGTCGAATTTTGATCTTCTGACAAAGGTGTTGTATTGGACATTGTAGCTAGTCTAATTCCATACATTTTGGTGTATAATATGTTTTGCTCTAAAGTTTTTCATAAAACAAAGTTTTTAAAAAAGTGTTTTTCAATATTTCACTCAAAATTGTTTTTTCATATTGGGGTCGAATTTTGGCCTTCTGATATAGGTGTTGTATTGGTACTGTAGCTAGTCCCAATTGCCTACATTTTGGTGTATAATATGTTTTGCTCTAAAGTTTTTCGTATAACAAAGTTTTTAAAAAAGTGTTCTTTAATATTTCACTCAAAATTGATTTTTGAGTTTGGGGCCGAATTTTGGCATTCTAAAAGAAGTTGTTGTATTAGCCGTTGTTTTGTTCTAAAGTTGTTCATAAAACAAAGTTTTTAAAAAAGAGTTTTTTTAATATTTCACTCAAAATTGTTTTTTGAATTTGGAGCCGAATTTTGGACTTATGATAAAGGTTGTTGTTAAAGACGTTGTAGCTAGTCCAATTACCTAAATTTTGGTGTATAATATGTATTGCTCCAAAGTTTTTAAAAAAGTGTTCTATAATATTTCGCTCAAAATTGATTCTTGAGTTTGGGGCCAAATTTTGGACTTCTGACAAGGGTTTGTATTGAACGTTGTAGCTAGTCTACTTTCCTACATTTTGGTGTATAACATGTTTTGCTCTAAAGTTTTCCATAAAACAAAGTTTTTTAAAAAAATTTGTTTTAATATTTCACTCAAAATGGTTTTTGAATTTGGAGCCGAATTTTGGACTTCTGGCACAGGTTGTTGTATCTAACGTTGTAGGTAGTCCCATTCCCTACATTTTGATGTATAATATGTTTTGCTCCAAAGTAGTTTTTCGTAGAACAAAGTTTTGAAAAAAATGTTCTTTAATAATTTACTCAAAACTGATTTTTGAGTTTGGGGCCGAATTTTGGCATTCTAACAAAAGTTGTTGTATTGGACATTGTAGCTAGTCCAATTTCCTACATTTCGGTGTGTAATATGTTTTGTTCTAAAGTTGTTCATACAACAAAGTTTTTAAAAAATATGTTTTAATATTTCGCTCAAAATTGTTTTTTGAATGTGGGGCCGAATTTTGATCTCTGACAAAGGTTGTTGTATTGGACTTTGTAGCTAGTCCAATTCCCTACATTTCGGTGTGAAATATGTTTTGTACTAAAGTTGTTCATAAAACAAAGTTTTTTTTTAATATTTTACTCAAAATTGTTTTTTTGAACGTGGGACCCAATTTTGATCTCTACAAATGTTGTTTTGTATTGGACGTTGTACCTAGTCTAAATGCTACATTTTGGTGTATAATATGTTTTGCTCTTAAGTTTTTCATAAAACAAAGTTTATAAAAAAGTTTTCTTCAATATTTCACTCAAAATTGATTTTGGTGTGTAATATGTTTTGCCATAAAGTTGTTCATAAAACAAAGTTTTTAAAAAAGTGTGTTTTAATATATCACTCAAAATTGTTTTTTGAATTTTGGAGTCGAATTTAGTTTTTAAAAAAGTATTTTTCAATATTTCACTCAAAATTGTATTTCGGGCTTGGGGCCGAATTTTGGACTTCTGACGTAGGTTGTTGTGTTGGACGTTGTAGCTAGCACAATTCCCTACATGTTGGTGTGTAATATGTTTTGCTCTAAAGTTTTTCATAAAACAAAGTTTTTAAAAAAGTGTTCTTTAACATTTGACTCAAATTGTTTTTTGAGTTTGGGTCGAATTTTGGAGTTCTGACAAAAGTTGTTTTATTGGACGTTGTAGCTAGTCCATTTTGTGGGAATTGGTGTATAATATATTTTTCATAAAACAAAGTTTCAAAATGGCTTTTTGAGTTTGGGGCCGAATTGTGGACTTCTGAGGTTGTTGTACCTACATTTTGGTGTGTAATATCTTTTGCTCTAAAGTTTTTCATAGAACAAAGTTTTTAAAAAAATGTTTTTCAATATTTCGCTCAAAATTGTTTTTTGGGTTCGGGGCCGAATTTTAGACTTCTGACAAAGGTTGTTTACCTACATTTCGGTGTGTAATATATTTTGCTCTAAAGTTTTTCGTAGAACAAAGTTTTTAAGAAAGTGTTCTTTAACATTTGACTCGAAATTGTTTTTTTAGTTTGGTGCCGAATTTTGGACTTCTGACAAAGGTTGTTTTATTGGACGTTGTAGCTAGTCCGATTCCAAACATTCTGGCGTGTAATATGTTTTGCTCTAAAGTTTTTCTACCAATTTCCTTCATTTTGGTGTAGTTTTTCATAAAACAAGGTTTTTAAAAAAGTGTTTTAAATTTTTCACTCAAAATAGTTTTTTTAGTTTGGTGCCGAATTTTGGACTTCTGGCAAAGATTGTTTTATTGGACGTTGTAGCTAGCCCAATTTCCTACATTTAGGTGTATAATATGTTTTGCTCTAAAGTTTTTCATAAAACAAAGTTTTTAAAAAAGTTTTTTTTTTCAATATTTCACCCAAAATTATTTTTTGAGTTTGGGGCCGAATTTTGGACTCCTGACAAAGATTGTTATATTAAACGTAGTAGCAAGTCCAATTGCATACATCTTGGTGTGTAATTTGTTTTGCTCTAAAGTTTATCGTAAAACAAAGTTTTTAAAAAAGTGTTCTTTAACATTTCGCTCAAAATTGTTTTATAGTTTGGGTACAAATTTTAGACTTCTGACAAATGTCGTTGTATTGGACGTTGTACCTACATTTTGGTGTATAATATGTTTTGCACTAAGGTTTTTCGTAGAACAAAGTTTTAAAAAAGTGTTTTTGAATATTTCACTCAAAATTGTTATTTTTTTAGCTTCGGGCCGAATTTTGGTCTTTTGACAAAGGTTGTTGTACCTACATTTTGGTATGTTATATCCTTTGCTCTAAAGCTTTTCGTAGAACAAAGTTTTTAAAAAAGTGTTCTTTAACATTTCACTAAAAATTGTTTTTAATTTGGGCCCGAATTTTGGATTTCTGACAAAGGTTGTTGTATTGGATGTTGTAGCTAGACCAATTTCCTACATTTTGGTGTATAATATGTTTTGCTCTAAAGTTTTTCATAAAACAATGTTTTTAGAAAAGTGTTTTTCAATATTTCACTCAAAATGGTTTTTGAGTTTGGGGCCCAATTTTGTACTTAGGGCAATGGTTGTTGTATTGGACGTGGTAGCTAGTCCATTTCCCTACATTTTGGTGTATACAGTGGACGTCCACTAGTACGAATTATATAGTGTCAGGCCCTTTCGTAGTAGTGTTTTATTTTTCATGAAAAATTACACAACGAAACAAAATATAATAAATGTGTACTATTTTAAATAAATTTCTTGTACATAAACAGGCATAAAAGGGACATATTTACGTATACGAATTGTTAATTTTGTAGGTATCGTGAGTCCCATGGATGAAATGAGATATATAATGTTTTAAATTTTAATGTTTTTAAAAATATGTGTGCCAAAGACATGTACATATCTGTTCTAAAATGTATTAAACATGTTCAGATTACATAAAACTTTTATTAGAAACTTGAATGGAATATAAGTACCACTTTCAAAAACAATTCCAATTTAAAATTTTATCTTAAAAACTTGGAATAGTTAAAGGATCAAATATAGTAATGCCTAAATCCATTGGCATGTGGAATCATACTACTTTCAAAATTGACAATTCAAAAATACTTATTAGAAAATCCATAATTTAATATTTATGTTTATTACTTTGTAAAATGATTCCTACGGCCTTTTCAATAACAGTGCTTCAATATTGTTCTCATTGGTGTTATCATCCAATTTAATTTCTTCTCTTGGGTCATCGAAATTCAAAAAGAAAATAAATTAGTAACGTTATTCGTATTATCGAATAGAAAAATTGACTTTTTTCGTACTATAGAGTAGACAATGCAACAATTTTGCCATTCGTATTATTGGACATTCGTAATAAAGAGGGTACGTACTATTGGACATCCAGTGTATTAAGTTTTGCTCTAAAAACTTTCATAAAATAATGTTTCTAAAAAAGTGTTTTTCAATATTTCACTAAAAATTGTGTTTCAATATTTCACTCAAAATTGTTTTTTTTTTAGTTTGGGACCGAATTATGGGCTTCTGATAAAGGTTGTTGTACCTACATTTTGGTGTGTTATATCTTTTGCTCTAAAGTTATGCGTAGAACAAAGTTTTTAAAAAAGTGTTCTTTACCATTTCATCAAAATATTTTTTTTAGTTTGGGTCCGAATTTTGGACTTCTGACAAAGGTTGTTGTATTGGACGTTGTAGCTAGACCAATTTTTTTACATTTTGGTGTAAAATAAGTTTTGCTCTAAAGACTTTCATAAAACAATGTTTTTAAAAAGTGTTTTTCAATATTTCACTCAAAATTGTTTTTTGAGCTTCGGGCCGAACTTTGGAGTGACGAAGGTTGTTGTATTGAAAGTTGTAACTAGTCCAATTAAATACATTTTGGTGTGTAATATGTTTTGCTGTAAAATTTTTCATAAAACAAAATTTTTAAAAAAGTGTTTTTCAATATTTCACTCAAAATTGTTTTTTGAGTTTGGGACCGAATTTTGGACTTCTGACAGTGGTTGCTGTATTAAACGTTGTAGCTAGGCCAATTCCCTACATTTTGAAGTATTTTTATAGAACAAAGTGTTTTCACTCAAAACGGTTTTTTTGAGTTTGGGCCCGAATTTTGGACTTCTGACAAAGGTAGTTTTACTGGACGTTATAGCCAGTCCAATTGCCTACATTTTAGGGTATAATATGTTTTGCTGTAAGATTTTTCATAAAACAAATTTTTTTAAAGTTATTTTTCAATATTTCACTAAAAACTGTTTTTTAACTTGGGCCGAATTTTGGACATCTGACAAAGGACGTTTTATTGGACGTTGTGCTGAGCCAATTTCCTACATTTTGATATAAAACATGTTTTGCTCTAAAGTTTTTCATAAAACAAAGTTTTTAAAAAAGTGTTTTCCAATATTTCAATCAAAATTGTTTTTTGAGTTTGGGGTAGAATTTTGGACTTCTGCCAAAGGTTGTTGTACCTACAATTTGTGTAATACCTTTTGTAATATCTTTTTGTTTTTCGTACAACAAAGTTTTTAAAAAAGTGTTCTTTAACATTTGACTTAAAATTGTTTTTTTTACTTTGGTGCCAAATTTTGGACTTCTGACAAAGGTTGTTTTATTGGACGTTGTGGCCAGTCCAATTCCCTACATTTGGGTATTATAAAACAAAGTTTCACTCAAAATGGGTTTTTGAGTTTGGGGCCAAATTGTGGACTTCTGACAAAGGTTGTTGTACCTACATTTCGGTGTGTAATATCTTTTGCTCTAAAGTTTTTCATAGAACAAAGTTTTTAAAAAAGTGTTTTTCAATATTTCGCTCAAAATTGTTTTTTGGGTTTGGGGCCGAATTTTGGACTTCTGACAAAGGTTGTTGTACCTACAATGTGGTGTGTAATATATTTTGCTCTAAAGTTTTTCGTAGAACAAAGTTTTTAAGAAAGTGTTCTTTAACACTTGACTAGAAATTGTTTTTTTAGTTTGGTGCCGAATTTTGGACTTCTGACAAAGGTTGTTTTATTGGACGTTGTAGCTAGTCCAATTCCCTACATTCTGGCGTGTAATATGTTTTGCTCTAAAGTTTCTCTACCAATTTCCTTCATTTTGGTGTATAATACCTTTTGCTCTAAAGTTTTTCAAAAAACTAGGTTTTTAAAAAAGTGTTTTCAATATTTCACACAAAATTGTTTTTTTAGTTTGGTGCCGAATTTTGGACTTCTGACAAAGGTTGTTTTATTGGACGTTGTAGCTAGCCCCATTTCCTACAATTAGGTGTATAATATGTTTTGCTCTAAAGTTTTTCATAAAACAAAGTATTTAAAAAAGTTTTTTTTTCAATATTTCACCCAAAATTGTTTTTTGAGTTTGGGGCCGAATTTTGGACTCCTGACAAAGATTGTTATATTAAACGTTGTAGCCAGTCCAATTGCATACATTTTGGTGTGTAATTTGTTTTGCTCTAAAGTTTATCGTAAAACAAAGTTTTTAAAAAAGTGTTCTTTAACATTTCACTCAAAATTGTTTTTAATTTGGGTCCGAATTTCGGATTTCTGACAAAGGTTGTTGTATTGGATGTTGTAGCTAGACCAATTTCCTACATTTTGGTGTATAATATGTTTTGCTCTAAAGTTTTTCATAAAACAATGTTTTTAAAAAAGTGTTTTTCAATATTTCACTCAAAATGATTTTTGAGTCTGGGCCGAATTTTGTACTTAGGGCAATGGTTGTTGTTTTGCTCTAAAAACTTTCATAAAACAATGTTTTTAAAAAAGTGTTTTTCAATATTTCACTCAAAAATTGTGTTACAATATTTCACTCAAAATTGTTTTTTAGTTTGGGGCCGAATTGTGGGCTTCTGATAAAGGTTGTTGTACCTACATTTTGGTATGTTATATCTTTTGCTCTAAAGTTTTGCGTAGAACAAAGTCTTCTCTACCATTTCACTCAAAATATTTTTTTTAGTTTGGGTCCGAATTTTGGACTTCTCACAAAGGTTGTTGTATTGGACGTTGTAGCTAGACCAATTTCCTACATTTTGGTGTATAATAAGTTTTGCTCTAAAGACTTTCATAGAACAATGTTTTTAAAAAGTGTTTTTCAATATTTCGCTCAAAATTGTTTTGTGAAAGTTGTAGCTAGTCCAATTAAATACATTTTGGTGTGCAATATGTTTTGCCGTAAAATTTTTAATAAAACTAAGTTTTAAAAAAAGTGTTTTTTAATTTTTCACTCAAAATTGTTTTTTGAGTTTGGGACCGAATTTTGGACTTCTGACAGTGGTTGCTGTATTGGACGTTGTAGCTAGGCCAATTCCCTACATTTTGAAGTATTTTTATAAAATAAAGTGTTTTCACTCAAAATTTTTTTGAGTTTGGGGCCGAATTTTGGACTTCTGACAAAGGTAGTTTTACTGTATGTTGTAGCTAGTCCAATTGCCTACATTTTAGGGTATAATATGTTTTGCTGTAAGATTTTTCATAAAACAAAGTTTTTTAAAAGTTGTTTTTTAATATATCACTAAAAACTTTTTTTAACTTGGGACCGAATTTTGGACATCTGACAAAGGATGTTTTACTGGACGTTGTAGCTGGGCCAATTTTCTACATTTTGGTGTAAAACATGTTTTGCTCTAAAGTGTTTCATATAACAATATTTTTAAAGAAAGTATCTTTGAATATTTCACGCAAAATTGTTTTTTTGAATTTGGGACCGAATTTTGGACTCCTGACAAAGAATGTTATATTTGACATTGTAGCCAGTCCAATTTACTACATTTTGGTGTGTAACGTGTTTTGCTCTAAAGTTTTTCGTAGAACAAAGTTTTTAAAAAAGTGTTCTTTAACATTTCACTTATAATTGGTTTTTAAGTTTGGGGCCGAATTTTGGACTTCTGATAAAGGTTGTTGTATTGGATGTTGCAGTTAGACCAATTTCCTACATTTTGGTGTATAATAAGTTTTGTCCTAAGGACTTTCATAAAACAAAGTTTTTAAAAAAGTGTTTTTCAATATTTCGCTCAAAATTGTTTTTTTGGGTTTGGAGCCGAATTTTCGACTTCTGACAAAGGTTGTTGTACCTACAATGTGGTGTGTAATATATTTTGCTCTAAAGTTTTTCGTAGAACAAAGTTTTTAAGAAAGTGTTCTTTAACATTTGACTCGAAATTGTTTTTTTAGTTTGGTGCCGAATTTTGGACTTCTGACAAAGGTTGTTTTATTGGACGTTGTAGCTAGTCCAATTCCCTACATTCTGGCGTGTAATATATTTTGCTTTAAAGTTTCTCTACCAATTTCCTTCATTTTGGTGTATAATACCTTTTGCTCTAAAGTTTTTCATAAAACAAGGTTTTTCAAAAAGTGTTTTTCAATATTTCACTCAAAATTGTGTTACAATATTTCACTCAAAATTGTTTTTTGTTAGTTTGGGGCCGAATTGTGGGCTTCTGATAAAGGTTGTTGTACCTACATTTTGGTGTGTTATATCATTTGCTCTAAAGCTTTTCGTAAAACAAAATTTTTAAAAAAGTGTTCTTTAACATTTCACTCAAAATTGTTTTTAATTTGGGTCCGAATTTTGATTTCTGACAAAGGTTTTTGTATTGGATGTTGTAGCTAGACCAATTTCCTACATTTTGGTGTATAATATGTTTTGCTCTAAAGTTTTTCATAAAACAATGTTTTTAAAAAAGTGTTTTTCAATATTTCACTCAAAATGGTTTTTGAGTTTGGGCCGAATTTTGTACTTAGGACAATGGTTGTTGTTTTGCTCGATGGACTTTCATAAAACAATGTTTTTAAAAAGTGTTTTTCAATATTTCACTCAAAATTGTGTTACAATATTTCACTCAAAATTGTTTTTTTTTTAACTTGGGGCGAATTCTGGACATCTGATAAAGGTTGTTGTACATACATTTTGGTGGGTTATATCTTTTGCTCTAAAGTTTTGCGTAGAACAAAGTTTTTTAAAAAAGTGTTCTTTACCATTTCACTCAAAATATTTTTTTTAGTTTGGGTCCGAGTTTTGGACTTCTGATAAAGGTTGTTGTATTGGACGTTGTAGATAGAACAATTTCCTATATTTTGGTGTATAATAAGTTTTGCTCTAAAGACTTTCATAAAACAATGGTTTTAAAAAGTGTTTTTCAATATTTCGCTCAAAATTGTTTTGTGAGCTTCGGAGCGAATTTTGGAGTGACGATGGTTGTTGTATTGAAAGTTGTAGTTAGTCCAATTAAATAAATTTTGGTGTGCAATATGTTTTGCCGTAAAATTTTTAATAATACTAAGTTTTTAAAAAAGTGTTTTTAAATATTTCACTCAAAATTGTTTTTTGAGTTTGGGACCGAATTTTGGACTTCTGACAGTGGTTGCTGTATTGGACGTTGTAGCTAGGCCAATTCCCTACATTTTGAAGTATTTTTATAAAACAAAGTGTTTTCACTCAAAATGGTTTTTTGAGTTTGGGGCCGAATTTTGGACTTCTGACAAAGGTAGTTTTACTGGACGTTGTAGCTAGTCCAATTGCCTACATTTTAGGGTATAATATGTTTTGCTGTAAGATTTTTCATAAAACAAAGTTTTTAAAAGTTGTTTTTCAATATTTCACTAAAAACTGTTTTTTAACTTGGGGCCGAATTTTGGACATCTGACAAAGGATGTTTTATTGGACGTTGTTGCTGGGCCAATTTCCTACATTTTGGTGTAAAACATGTTTTGCTCTAAAGTTTTTCATAGAACAATATTTTTAAAGAAAATACCTTTGAATATTTCACTCAAAATTGTTTTTTGAGTTTGGGGTAGAATTTTGGACTCCTGACAAAGAATGTTATACATGGCGTTGTAGCCAGTCCAATTTACTACATTTTGGTGTGTAACGTGTTTTGCTCTAAAGTTTTTCATAAAACAAGGTTTTTAAAAAAGTGTTTTTAATATTTCACACAAAATTGTTTTTTTAGTTTGTTGCCGAATTTTAGACTTCTGACAAAGGTTGTTTTGTAGCCCAATTTCCTACATTTAGGTGTATAATATGTTTTGCTCTAAAGTTTTTCATAAAACAAAATTTTTAAAAAAGTTTTTTTTTTCAATATTTCACCCAAAATTGTTTTTTGAGTTTGGGGCCGAATTTTGGACTCCTGACAAAGATTGTTATATTAAATGTTGTAGCTAGTCCAATTGCATACATTATGGTGTGTAATTTGTTTTGCTCTAAAGTTTATCGTAAAACTAAGTTTTTAAAATTGTGTTCTTTAACATTTCACTCAAAACTGTTTTTTAACATTTCACTCAAAATTGTTTTATAGTTTGGCTCCAAATTTTAGACTTCTGACAAATGTTGTTGTATTGGGCGTTGTACCTACATTTTGGTGTATAATATGTTTTGCACTAAGGTTTTTCGTAGAACAAAGTTTTTAAAAAAGTGTTTTTCAATATTCCACTCAAAATTGTTAGCTTCGGACCGAATTTTGGTCTTTTGACAAAGGTTGTTGTACCTACATTTTGGTATGTTATATCTTTAGCTCTAAAGCTTTTCGTAGAACACAGTTTTTAAAAAAGTGTTTTCAATATTTCACTCAAAATTGTTTTTTTGATTTTGGGGCCGAATTTTAAACTTCTGAGAAAGGTTGTTGTATTTGACTTAGGGCAATGGTTGTTGTTTTGCTCTAAAAACTTTCATAAAACAATGTTTTTAAAAAAGTGTTTTTTCAATATTTCACTCAAAATTGTGTTACAATATTTCACTCAAAATTGTTTTTTTAGTTTGGGGCCGAATTGTGGGCTTCTGATAAAGGTTGTTGTTCCTTCATTTTGGTATGTTATATCTTTTGCTCTAAAGTTTTGAGTAGAACAAAGTGTTCTTTACCATTTCGCTCAAAATATTTCTTTTAGTTTGGGTCCGAATTTTGGACTTCTGACAAAGGTTGTTGTATTGGACGTTGTAGCTAGACCAATTTCCTACATTTTGGTGTATAATAAGTTTTGCTCTAAAGACTTTCATAAAACAATGTTTTTAAAAAGTGTTTTTCAATATTTCGCTCAAAATTGTTTTGTGAAAGTTATAGCTAGTCCAATTAAATACATTTTGGTGTGCAATATGTTTTGCCGTAAAATTTTTAATAAAACTAAGTTTTTAAAAAAGTGTTTTTTAATATTTCCTTCAAAATTGTTTTTTGAGTTTGAGACCGAATTTTGGACTTCTGACAGTGGTTGCTGTATTGGACGTTGTAGCTAGGCCAATTCCCTACATTTTGAAGTATTTTTATAAAACAAAGTGTTTTCACTCAAAATGGTTTTTTGCGTTTGGGGCCGAATTTTGGACTTCTGACAAAATTTTTAAAAAAATGTTCATTAACATTTCACTCAAAATTGTTTTTAATTTGGGTCCGAATTTTGATTTCTGACAAAGGTTTTTGTATTGGATGTTGTAGCTAGACCAATTTCCTACATTTTGGTGTATAATATGTTTTGCTCTAAAGTTTTTCATAAAACAATGTTTTTAAAAAAGTGTTTTTCAATATTTCACTCAAAATGGTTTTTGAGTTTGGGCCGAATTTTGTACTTAGGACAATGGTTGTTGTTTTGCTCGATGGACTTTCATAAAACAATGTTTTTAAAAAAGTGTTTTTCAATATTTCACTCAAAATTGTGTTACAGTATTTCACTCAAAATTGTTTTTTTTAACTTGGGGCCGAATTCTGGACATCTAATAAAGGTTGTTGTACATACATTTTGGTGGGTTATATCTTTTGCTCTAAAGTTTTGCGTAGAACAAAGTTTTTTAAAAAAGTGTTCTTTACCATTTCACTCAAAATATTTTTTTTAGTTTGGGTCCGAGTTTTGGACTTCTGATAAAGGTTGTTGTATTGGACGTTGTAGATAGAACAATTTCCTACATTTTGGTGTATAATAAGTTTTGCTCTAAAGACTTTCATAAAACAATGGTTTTAAAAAGTGTTTTTTCAATATTTCGCTCAAAATTGTTTTGTGAGCTTCGGAGCGAATTTTGGAGTGACGATGGTTGTTGTATTGAAAGTTGTAGCTAGTCCAATTAAATACATTTTGGTGTGCAATATGTTTTGCCGTAAAATTTTTAATAATACTAAGTTTTTAAAAAATGTTTTTAAATATTTCACTCAAAATTGTTTTTTGAGTTTGGGACCGAATTTTGGACTTCTGACAGTGGTTGTTGTATTGGACGTTGTAGCTAGGCCAATTCCCTACATTTTAAAGTATTTTTATAAAACAAAGTGTTTTCACTCAAAATTGTTTTTTGGGTTGGTGCCGAATTTTAGACTTCTGACAAAGGTTGTTGTATTCGACGTAGTAGTTATTCCAATTCCCTACATTTTGGTGTGTAACATGTTTTCCTCTAAAGTTTTTCATAGAATAAAGTTTTTAAAAAAGTGTTGTTTAATTTTTCTAACAAATTTTTTTTTTAGTTTGGGTCCGAATTTTGGACCTCTGACAAAGGTTGTTGTATTGGACATTATAGCTAGTCCGATTCCCTACATTTAAATGTGTAATATGTTTTCCTAT